>NW_025537138.1:0-38782 GCF_020615455.1 Coregonus clupeaformis | reverse complement strand
TGCAGTGCTCCTCGATGTGAAAACCTCTGACTGAACATGTCATGAGCTTTCCTGTGACTTTGGCCTGCTGATGGTCAATCACACCACAAGTCTCTGTGGCGCAATTGGTTAGCGCGTTAGACTGTTAATCTAAAGGTTGGTGGTTCGAGCCCACCCAGGGACGACATCTTCTATTGATATGGAAAGACCTTCCTGGACTTGCAGTAAGCATGCTTTTGACCTTCTGTGATTCCAATTTCAGACGTGATTGGTGGGTTGTTGAACATGAAAGATGACAAGTTACTATACCTACTGGAAAAATGGGGGTCAATTGTCTGTCATCTTCTGTTACTCAATATCTTGACCATTCTGTGGTCTCCAAGGAACATATCATTTATTCGTATTAATCCGGCTAGTATGACAATGTCATTTATGTCAATCTGGCATGAAGATCCTCATCATTTACATTTATGTCTTTAATGACCACAACATTTATCAATATGAATACAGCTATAAGAACATCGTTAGTGTGGAGGAATTATTTGGAGGTCAATGTTGAGATAGTGTGTGTGTGTGTGTGTATGTGTACCTATACGCCATGAAAGTGACTCACCATTACATCATACTTCCATGGTCAGTCCCCTAATATTTTGTATGGGCTTGGCGATTATATATTACATTCACGAAACGCAGATCGTTTAAGATATATATTAAATGATATTCATGATTGTGCATAAATGTACTTCTGCCAGATACCTTTTTATGACATTTTGCGATGAAGACCATTGCGCTACATTTTTGCCCATTGAAGACCATTCAAAAAGCTTACAAAAGTTAGAAAACTACATTACTACTTCCTTGAAAATGCTGCGTCACTTTCATTGCAAGTAGATACAACCATTGGAACAAAGTGTTGTCGTGTTGAAAACTCCATGTAGAATAAGATCGCAGATGGTTAGGTTCACTGACAGAGCAAGTCTCTGTGGCGCAACTGGTTAGCGCGTTAGACTGTTAATCTAAAGGTTGGTGGTTCGAGCCCACCCAGGGACGAGATTTTTCAGTTTGCAGTGCTCCTCGATGTGAAAACCTCTGACTGAACATGTCATGAGCTTTCCTGTGACTTTGGCCTGCTGATGGTCAATCACACCACAAGTCTCTGTGGCGCAATTGGTTAGCGCGTTAGACTGTTAATCTAAAGGTTGGTGGTTCGAGCCCACCCAGGGACGACATCTTCTATTGATATGGAAAGACCTTCCTGGACTTGCAGTAAGCATGCTTTTGACCTTCTGTGATTCCAATTTCAGACGTGATTGGTGGGTTGTTGAACATGAAAGATGACAAGTTACTATACCTACTGGAAAAATGGGGGTCAATTGTCTGTCATCTTCTGTTACTCAATATCTTGACCATTCTGTGGTCTCCAAGGAACATATCATTTATTCGTATTAATCCGGCTAGTATGACAATGTCATTTATGTCAATCTGGCATGAAGATCCTCATCATTTACATTTATGTCTTTAATGACCACAACATTTATCAATATGAATACAGCTATAAGAACATCGTTAGTGTGGAGGAATTATTTGGAGGTCAATGTTGAGATAGTGTGTGTGTGTGTGTGTGTGTGTGTGTGTGTATGTGTACCTATACTCCATGAAAGTGACTCACCATTACATCATACTTCCATGGTCAGTCCCCTAATATTTTGTATGGGCTTGGCGATTATATATTACATTCACGAAAACGCAGTCGTTTAAGATATATATTAAATGATATTCATGATTGTGCATAAATGTACTTCTGCCAGATACCTTTTTATGACATTTTGCGATGAAGACCATTGCGCTACATTTTTGCCCATTGAAGACCATTCAAAAAGCTTACAAAAGTTAGAAAACTACATTACTACTTCCTTGAAATGCTGCGTCACTTTCATTGCAAGTAGATACAACCATTGGAACAAAGTGTTGTTGTGTTGAAAACTCCATGTAGAATAAGATCGCAGATGGTTAGGTTCACTGACAGAGCAAGTCTCTGTGGCGCAACTGGTTAGCGCGTTAGACTGTTAATCTAAAGGTTGGTGGTTCGAGCCCACCCAGGGACGAGATTTTTCAGTTTGCAGTGCTCCTCGATGTGAAAACCTCTGACTGAACATGTCATGAGCTTTCCTGTGACTTTGGCCTGCTGATGGTCAATCACACCACAAGTCTCTGTGGCGCAATTGGTTAGCGCGTTAGACTGTTAATCTAAAGGTTGGTGGTTCGAGCCCACCCAGGGACGACATCTTCTATTGATATGGAAAGACCTTCCTGGACTTGCAGTAAGCATGCTTTTGACCTTCTGTGATTCCAATTTCAGACGTGATTGGTGGGTTGTTGAACATGAAAGATGACAAGTTACTATACCTACTGGAAAAATGGGGGTCAATTGTCTGTCATCTTCTGTTACTCAATATCTTGACCATTCTGTGGTCTCCAAGGAACATATCATTTATTCGTATTAATCCGGCTAGTATGACAATGTCATTTATGTCAATCTGGCATGAAGATCCTCATCATTTACATTTATGTCTTTAATGACCACAACATTTATCAATATGAATACAGCTATAAGAACATCGTTAGTGTGGAGGAATTATTTGGAGGTAAATGTTGAGATAGTGTGTGTGTGTGTGTGTGTGTATGTGTACCTATACTCCATGAAAGTGACTCACCATTACATCATACTTCCATGGTCAGTCCCCTAATATTTTGTATGGGCTTGGCGATTATATATTACATTCACGAAAACGCAGTCGTTTAAGATATATATTAAATGATATTCATGATTGTGCATAAATGTACTTCTGCCAGATACCTTTTTATGACATTTTGCGATGAAGACCATTGCGCTACATTTTTGCCCATTGAAGACCATTCAAAAAGCTTACAAAAGTTAGAAAACTACATTACTACTTCCTTGAAAATGCTGCGTCACTTTCATTGCAAGTAGATACAACCATTGGAACAAAGTGTTGTCGTGTTGAAAACTCCATGTAGAATAAGATCGCAGATGGTTAGGTTCACTGACAGAGCAAGTCTCTGTGGCGCAACTGGTTAGCGCGTTAGACTGTTAATCTAAAGGTTGGTGGTTCGAGCCCACCCAGGGACGAGATTTTTCAGTTTGCAGTGCTCCTCGATGTGAAAACCTCTGACTGAACATGTCATGAGCTTTCCTGTGACTTTGGCCTGCTGATGGTCAATCACACCACAAGTCTCTGTGGCGCAATTGGTTAGCGCGTTAGACTGTTAATCTAAAGGTTGGTGGTTCGAGCCCACCCAGGGACGACATCTTCTATTGATATGGAAAGACCTTCCTGGACTTGCAGTAAGCATGCTTTTGACCTTCTGTGATTCCAATTTCAGACGTGATTGGTGGGTTGTTGAACATGAAAGATGACAAGTTACTATACCTACTGGAAAAATGGGGGTCAATTGTCTGTCATCTTCTGTTACTCAATATCTTGACCATTCTGTGGTCTCCAAGGAACATATCATTTATTCGTATTAATCCGGCTAGTATGACAATGTCATTTATGTCAATCTGGCATGAAGATCCTCATCATTTACATTTATGTCTTTAATGACCACAACATTTATCAATATGAATACAGCTATAAGAACATCGTTAGTGTGGAGGAATTATTTGGAGGTCAATGTTGAGATAGTGTGTGTGTGTGTGTGTATGTGTACCTATACGCCATGAAAGTGACTCACCATTACATCATACTTCCATGGTCAGTCCCCTAATATTTTGTATGGGCTTGGCGATTATATATTACATTCACGAAAACGCAGTCGTTTAAGATATATATTAAATGATATTCATGATTGTGCATAAATGTACTTCTGCCAGATACCTTTTTATGACATTTTGCGATGAAGACCATTGCGCTACATTTTTGCCCATTGAAGACCATTCAAAAAGCTTACAAAAGTTAGAAAACTACATTACTACTTCCTTGAAAATGCTGCGTCACTTTCATTGCAAGTAGATACAACCATTGGAACAAAGTGTTGTTGTGTTGAAAACTCCATGTAGAATAAGATCGCAGATGGTTAGGTTCACTGACAGAGCAAGTCTCTGTGGCGCAACTGGTTAGCGCGTTAGACTGTTAATCTAAAGGTTGGTGGTTCGAGCCCACCCAGGGACGAGATTTTTCAGTTTGCAGTGCTCCTCGATGTGAAAACCTCTGACTGAACATGTCATGAGCTTTCCTGTGACTTTGGCCTGCTGATGGTCAATCACACCACAAGTCTCTGTGGCGCAATTGGTTAGCGCGTTAGACTGTTAATCTAAAGGTTGGTGGTTCGAGCCCACCCAGGGACGACATCTTCTATTGATATGGAAAGACCTTCCTGGACTTGCAGTAAGCATGCTTTTGACCTTCTGTGATTCCAATTTCAGACGTGATTGGTGGGTTGTTGAACATGAAAGATGACAAGTTTACTATACCTACTGGAAAAATGGGGGTCAATTGTCTGTCATCTTCTGTTACTCAATATCTTGACCATTCTGTGGTCTCCAAGGAACATATAATTTATTCGTATTAATCCGGCTAGTATGACAATGTCATTTATGTCAATCTGGCATGAAGATCCTCATCATTTACATTTATGTCTTTAATGACCACAACATTTATCAATATGAATACAGCTATAAGAACATCATTAGTGTGGAGGAATTATTTGGAGGTCAATGTTGAGATAGTGTGTGTGTGTGTGTGTGTGTATGTGTACCTATACTCCATGAAAGTGACTCACCATTACATCATACTTCCATGGTCAGTCCCCTAATATTTTGTATGGGCTTGGCGATTATATATTACATTCACGAAAACGCAGTCGTTTAAGATATATATTAAATGATATTCATGATTGTGCATAAATGTACTTCTGCCAGATACCTTTTTATGACATTTTGCGATGAAGACCATTGCGCTACATTTTTGCCCATTGAAGACCATTCAAAAAGCTTACAAAAGTTAGAAAACTACATTAGTACTTCCTTGAATATGCTGCGTCACTTTCATTGCAAGTAGATACAACCATTGGAACAAAGTGGTGTTGTGTTGAAAACTCCATGTAGAATAAGATCGCAGATGGTTAGGTTCACTGACAGAGCAAGTCTCTGTGGCGCAACTGGTTAGCGCGTTAGACTGTTAATCTAAAGGTTGGTGGTTCGAGCCCACCCAGGGACGACATCTTCTATTGATATGGAAAGACCTTCCTGGACTTGCAGTAAGCATGCTTTTGACCTTCTGTGATTCCAATTTCAGACGTGATTGGTGGGTTGTTGAACATGAAAGATGACAAGTTACTATACCTACTGGAAAAATGGGGGTCAATTGTCTGTCATCTTCTGTTACTCAATATCTTGACCATTCTGTGGTCTCCAAGGAACATATCATTTATTCGTATTAATCCGGCTAGTATGACAATGTCATTTATGTCAATCTGGCATGAAGATCCTCATCATTTACATTTATGTCTTTAATGACCACAACATTTATCAATATGAATACAGCTATAAGAACATCGTTAGTGTGGAGGAATTATTTGGAGGTAAATGTTGAGATAGTGTGTGTGTGTGTGTGTGTGTGTATGTGTACCTATACGCCATGAAAGTGACTCACCATTACATCATACTTCCATGGTCAGTCCCCTAATATTTTGTATGGGCTTGGCGATTATATATTACATTCACGAAAACGCAGTCGTTTAAGATATATATGAAATGATATTCATGATTGTGCATAAATGTACTTCTGCCAGATACCTTTTTATGACATTTTGCGATGAAGACCATTGCGCTACATTTTTGCCCATTGAAGACCATTCAAAAAGCTTACAAAAGTTAGAAAACTACATTACTACTTCCTTGAAAATGCTGCGTCACTTTCATTGCAAGTAGATACAACCATTGGAACAAAGTGTTGTCGTGTTGAAAACTCCATGTAGAATAAGATCGCAGATGGTTAGGTTCACTGACAGAGCAAGTCTCTGTGGCGCAACTGGTTAGCGCGTTAGACTGTTAATCTAAAGGTTGGTGGTTCGAGCCCACCCAGGGACGAGATTTTTCAGTTTGCAGTGCTCCTCGATGTGAAAACCTCTGACTGAACATGTCATGAGCTTTCCTGTGACTTTGGCCTGCTGATGGTCAATCACACCACAAGTCTCTGTGGCGCAATTGGTTAGCGCGTTAGACTGTTAATCTAAAGGTTGGTGGTTCGAGCCCACCCAGGGACGACATCTTCTATTGATATGGAAAGACCTTCCTGGACTTGCAGTAAGCATGCTTTTGACCTTCTGTGATTCCAATTTCAGACGTGATTGGTGGGTTGTTGAACATGAAAGATGACAAGTTACTATACCTACTGGAAAAATGGGGGTCAATTGTCTGTCATCTTCTGTTACTCAATATCTTGACCATTCTGTGGTCTCCAAGGAACATATCATTTATTCGTATTAATCTGGCTAGTATGACATTGTCATTTATGTCAATCTGGCATGAAGATCCTCATCATTTACATTTATGTCTTTAATGACCACAACATTTATCAATATGAATACAGCTATAAGAACATCGTTAGTGTGGAGGAATTATTTGGAGGTAAATGTTGAGATAGTGTGTGTGTGTGTGTGTATGTGTACCTATACGCCATGAAAGTGACTCACCATTACATCATACTTCCATGGTCAGTCCCCTAATATTTTGTATGGGCTTGGCGATTATATATTACATTCACGAAAACGCAGTCGTTTAAGATATATATTAAATGATATTCATGATTGTGCATAAATGTACTTCTGCCAGATACCTTTTTATGACATTTTGCGATGAAGACCATTGCGCTACATTTTTGCCCATTGAAGACCATTCAAAAAGCTTACAAAAGTTAGAAAACTACATTACTACTTCCTTGAATATGCTGCGTCACTTTCATTGCAAGTAGATACAACCATTGGAACAAAGTGGTGTTGTGTTGAAAACTCCATGTAGAATAAGATCGCAGATGGTTAGGTTCACTGACAGAGCAAGTCTCTGTGGCGCAACTGGTTAGCGCGTTAGACTGTTAATCTAAAGGTTGGTGGTTCGAGCCCACCCAGGGACGAGATTTTTCAGTTTGCAGTGCTCCTCGATGTGAAAACCTCTGACTGAACATGTCATGAGCTTTCCTGTGACTTTGGCCTGCTGATGGTCAATCATACCACAAGTCTCTGCGGCGCAATTGGTTAGCGCGTTAGACTGTTAATCTAAAGGTTGGTGGTTCGAGCCCACCCAGGGACACCATCTTCTATTGATTTGGAAAGACCTTCCTGGACTTGCATTAAGCATGCTTTTGACCTTCTGTGATTCCAATTTCAGACGTGATTGGTGGGTTGTTGAACATGAAAGATGACAAGTTACTATACCTACTGGAAAAATGGGGGTCAATTGTCTGTCATCTTCTGTTACTCAATATCTTGACCATTCTGTGTTCTCCAAGGAACATATCATTTATTCGTATTAATCTGGCTAGTATGACAATGTCATTTATGTCAATCTGGCATGAAGATCCTCATCATTTACATTTATGTCTTTAATGACCACAACATTTATCAATATGAATACAGCTATAAGAACATCGTTAGTGTGGAGGAATTATTTGGAGGTAAATGTTGAGATAGTGTGTGTGTGTGTGTGTGTATGTGTACCTATACGCCATGAAAGTGACTCACCATTACATCATACTTCCATGGTCAGTCCCCTAATATTTTGTATGGGCTTGGCGATTATATATTACATTCACGAAAACGCAGTCGTTTAAGATATATATTAAATGATATTCATGATTGTGCATAAATGTACTTCTGCCAGATACCTTTTTATGACATTTTGCGATGAAGACCATTGCGCTACATTTTTGCCCATTGAAGACCATTCAAAAAGCTTACAAAAGTTAGAAAACTACATTAGTACTTCCTTGAATATGCTGCGTCACTTTCATTGCAAGTAGATACAACCATTGGAACAAAGTGTTGTCGTGTTGAAAACTCCATGTAGAATAAGATCGCAGATGGTTAGGTTCACTGACAGAGCAAGTCTCTGTGGCGCAACTGGTTAGCGCGTTAGACTGTTAATCTAAAGGTTGGTGGTTCGAGCCCACCCAGGGACGAGATTTTTCAGTTTGCAGTGCTCCTCGATGTGAAAACCTCTGACTGAACATGTCATGAGCTTTCCTGTGACTTTGGCCTGCTGATGGTCAATCACACCACAAGTCTCTGTGGCGCAATTGGTTAGCGCGTTAGACTGTTAATCTAAAGGTTGGTGGTTCGAGCCCACCCAGGGACGACATCTTCTATTGATATGGAAAGACCTTCCTGGACTTGCAGTAAGCATGCTTTTGACCTTCTGTGATTCCAATTTCAGACGTGATTGGTGGGTTGTTGAACATGAAAGATGACAAGTTACTATACCTACTGGAAAAATGGGGGTCAATTGTCTGTCATCTTCTGTTACTCAATATCTTGACCATTCTGTGGTCTCCAAGGAACATATCATTTATTCGTATTAATCTGGCTAGTATGACATTGTCATTTATGTCAATCTGGCATGAAGATCCTCATCATTTACATTTATGTCTTTAATGACCACAACATTTATCAATATGAATACAGCTATAAGAACATCGTTAGTGTGGAGGAATTATTTGGAGGTCAATGTTGAGATAGTGTGTGTGTGTGTGTGTGTGTATGTGTACCTATACTCCATGAAAGTGACTCACCATTACATCATACTTCCATGGTCAGTCCCCTAATATTTTGTATGGGCTTGGCGATTATATATTACATTCACGAAAACGCAGTCGTTTAAGATATATATTAAATGATATTCATGATTGTGCATAAATGTACTTCTGCCAGATACCTTTTTATGACATTTTGCGATGAAGACCATTGCGCTACATTTTTGCCCATTGAAGACCATTCAAAAAGCTTACAAAAGTTAGAAAACTACATTACTACTTCCTTGAAATGCTGCGTCACTTTCATTGCAAGTAGATACAACCATTGGAACAAAGTGGTGTTGTGTTGAAAACTCCATGTAGAATAAGATCGCAGATGGTTAGGTTCACTGACAGAGCAAGTCTCTGTGGCGCAACTGGTTAGCGCGTTAGACTGTTAATCTAAAGGTTGGTGGTTCGAGCCCACCCAGGGACGAGATTTTTCAGTTTGCAGTGCTCCTCGATGTGAAAACCTCTGACTGAACATGTCATGAGCTTTCCTGTGACTTTGGCCTGCTGATGGTCAATCACACCACAAGTCTCTGTGGCGCAATTGGTTAGCGCGTTAGACTGTTAATCTAAAGGTTGGTGGTTCGAGCCCACCCAGGGACGACATCTTCTATTGATATGGAAAGACCTTCCTGGACTTGCAGTAAGCATGCTTTTGACCTTCTGTGATTCCAATTTCAGACGTGATTGGTGGGTTGTTGAACATGAAAGATGACAAGTTACTATACCTACTGGAAAAATGGGGGTCAATTGTCTGTCATCTTCTGTTACTCAATATCTTGACCATTCTGTGGTCTCCAAGGAACATATCATTTATTCGTATTAATCCGGCTAGTATGACAATGTCATTTATGTCAATCTGGCATGAAGATCCTCATCATTTACATTTATGTCTTTAATGACCACAACATTTATCAATATGAATACAGCTATAAGAACATCGTTAGTGTGGAGGAATTATTTGGAGGTCAATGTTGAGATAGTGTGTGTGTGTGTGTGTGTGTATGTGTACCTATACGCCATGAAAGTGACTCACCATTACATCATACTTCCATGGTCAGTCCCCTAATATTTTGTATGGGCTTGGCGATTATATATTACATTCACGAAAACGCGGTCGTTTAAGATATATATTAAATGATATTCATGATTGTGCATAAATGTACTTCTGCCAGATACCTTTTTATGACATTTTGCGATGAAGACCATTGCGCTACATTTTTGCCCATTGAAGACCATTCAAAAAGCTTACAAAAGTTAGAAAACTACATTACTACTTCCTTGAAAATGCTGCGTCACTTTCATTGCAAGTAGATACAACCATTGGAACAAAGTGTTGTCGTGTTGAAAACTCCATGTAGAATAAGATCGCAGATGGTTAGGTTCACTGACAGAGCAAGTCTCTGTGGCGCAACTGGTTAGCGCGTTAGACTGTTAATCTAAAGGTTGGTGGTTCGAGCCCACCCAGGGACGAGATTTTTCAGTTTGCAGTGCTCCTCGATGTGAAAACCTCTGACTGAACATGTCATGAGCTTTCCTGTGACTTTGGCCTGCTGATGGTCAATCACACCACAAGTCTCTGTGGCGCAATTGGTTAGCGCGTTAGACTGTTAATCTAAAGGTTGGTGGTTCGAGCCCACCCAGGGACGACATCTTCTATTGATATGGAAAGACCTTCCTGGACTTGCAGTAAGCATGCTTTTGACCTTCTGTGATTCCAATTTCAGACGTGATTGGTGGGTTGTTGAACATGAAAGATGACAAGTTACTATACCTACTGGAAAAATGGGGGTCAATTGTCTGTCATCTTCTGTTACTCAATATCTTGACCATTCTGTGGTCTCCAAGGAACATATCATTTATTCGTATTAATCTGGCTAGTATGACATTGTCATTTATGTCAATCTGGCATGAAGATCCTCATCATTTACATTTATGTCTTTAATGACCACAACATTTATCAATATGAATACAGCTATAAGAACATCGTTAGTGTGGAGGAATTATTTGGAGGTCAATGTTGAGATAGTGTGTGTGTGTGTGTGTGTGTATGTGTACCTATACTCCATGAAAGTGACTCACCATTACATCATACTTCCATGGTCAGTCCCCTAATATTTTGTATGGGCTTGGCGATTATATATTACATTCACGAAAACGCAGTCGTTTAAGATATATATTAAATGATATTCATGATTGTGCATAAATGTACTTCTGCCAGATACCTTTTTATGACATTTTGCGATGAAGACCATTGCGCTACATTTTTGCCCATTGAAGACCATTCAAAAAGCTTACAAAAGTTAGAAAACTACATTAGTACTTCCTTGAATATGCTGCGTCACTTTCATTGCAAGTAGATACAACCATTGGAACAAAGTGGTGTTGTGTTGAAAACTCCATGTAGAATAAGATCGCAGATGGTTAGGTTCACTGACAGAGCAAGTCTCTGTGGCGCAACTGGTTAGCGCGTTAGACTGTTAATCTAAAGGTTGGTGGTTCGAGCCCACCCAGGGACGAGATTTTTCAGTTTGCAGTGCTCCTCGATGTGAAAACCTCTGACTGAACATGTCATGAGCTTTCCTGTGACTTTGGCCTGCTGATGGTCAATCACACCACAAGTCTCTGTGGCGCAATTGGTTAGCGCGTTAGACTGTTAATCTAAAGGTTGGTGGTTCGAGCCCACCCAGGGACGACATCTTCTATTGATATGGAAAGACCTTCCTGGACTTGCAGTAAGCATGCTTTTGACCTTCTGTGATTCCAATTTCAGACGTGATTGGTGGGTTGTTGAACATGAAAGATGACAAGTTACTATACCTACTGGAAAAATGGGGGTCAATTGTCTGTCATCTTCTGTTACTCAATATCTTGACCATTCTGTGGTCTCCAAGGAACATATCATTTATTCGTATTAATCTGGCTAGTATGACATTGTCATTTATGTCAATCTGGCATGAAGATCCTCATCATTTACATTTATGTCTTTAATGACCACAACATTTATCAATATGAATACAGCTATAAGAACATCGTTAGTGTGGAGGAATTATTTGGAGGTCAATGTTGAGATAGTGTGTGTGTGTGTGTGTGTGTATGTGTACCTATACGCCATGAAAGTGACTCACCATTACATCATACTTCCATGGTCAGTCCCCTAATATTTTGTATGGGCTTGGCGATTATATATTACATTCACGAAAACGCAGTCGTTTAAGATATATATTAAATGATATTCATGATTGTGCATAAATGTACTTCTGCCAGATACCTTTTTATGACATTTTGCGATGAAGACCATTGCGCTACATTTTTGCCCATTGAAGACCATTCAAAAAGCTTACAAAAGTTAGAAAACTACATTACTACTTCCTTGAATATGCTGCGTCACTTTCATTGCAAGTAGATACAACCATTGGAACAAAGTGGTGTTGTGTTGAAAACTCCATGTAGAATAAGATCGCAGATGGTTAGGTTCACTGACAGAGCAAGTCTCTGTGGCGCAACTGGTTAGCGCGTTAGACTGTTAATCTAAAGGTTGGTGGTTCGAGCCCACCCAGGGACGAGATTTTTCAGTTTGCAGTGCTCCTCGATGTGAAAACCTCTGACTGAACATGTCATGAGCTTTCCTGTGACTTTGGCCTGCTGATGGTCAATCACACCACAAGTCTCTGTGGCGCAATTGGTTAGCGCGTTAGACTGTTAATCTAAAGGTTGGTGGTTCGAGCCCACCCAGGGACGACATCTTCTATTGATATGGAAAGACCTTCCTGGACTTGCAGTAAGCATGCTTTTGACCTTCTGTGATTCCAATTTCAGACGTGATTGGTGGGTTGTTGAACATGAAAGATGACAAGTTACTATACCTACTGGAAAAATGGGGGTCAATTGTCTGTCATCTTCTGTTACTCAATATCTTGACCATTCTGTGGTCTCCAAGGAACATATCATTTATTCGTATTAATCTGGCTAGTATGACATTGTCATTTATGTCAATCTGGCATGAAGATCCTCATCATTTACATTTATGTCTTTAATGACCACAACATTTATCAATATGAATACAGCTATAAGAACATCGTTAGTGTGGAGGAATTATTTGGAGGTCAATGTTGAGATAGTGTGTGTGTGTGTGTGTGTGTATGTGTACCTATACTCCATGAAAGTGACTCACCATTACATCATACTTCCATGGTCAGTCCCCTAATATTTTGTATGGGCTTGGCGATTATATATTACATTCACGAAAACGCAGTCGTTTAAGATATATATTAAATGATATTCATGATTGTGCATAAATGTACTTCTGCCAGATACCTTTTTATGACATTTTGCGATGAAGACCATTGCGCTACATTTTTGCCCATTGAAGACCATTCAAAAAGCTTACAAAAGTTAGAAAACTACATTAGTACTTCCTTGAAAATGCTGCGTCACTTTCATTGCAAGTAGATACAACCATTGGAACAAAGTGTTGTCGTGTTGAAAACTCCATGTAGAATAAGATCGCAGATGGTTAGGTTCACTGACAGAGCAAGTCTCTGTGGCGCAACTGGTTAGCGCGTTAGACTGTTAATCTAAAGGTTGGTGGTTCGAGCCCACCCAGGGACGAGATTTTTCAGTTTGCAGTGCTCCTCGATGTGAAAACCTCTGACTGAACATGTCATGAGCTTTCCTGTGACTTTGGCCTGCTGATGGTCAATCACACCACAAGTCTCTGTGGCGCAATTGGTTAGCGCTTTAGACTGTTAATCTAAAGGTTGGTGGTTCGAGCCCACCCAGGGACGACATCTTCTATTGATATGGAAAGACCTTCCTGGACTTGCAGTAAGCATGCTTTTGACCTTCTGTGATTCCAATTTCAGACGTGATTGGTGGGTTGTTGAACATGAAAGATGACAAGTTACTATACCTACTGGAAAAATGGGGGTCAATTGTCTGTCATCTTCTGTTACTCAATATCTTGACCATTCTGTGGTCTCCAAGGAACATATCATTTATTCGTATTAATCTGGCTAGTATGACATTGTCATTTATGTCAATCTGGCATGAAGATCCTCATCATTTACATTTATGTCTTTAATGACCACAACATTTATCAATATGAATACAGCTATAAGAACATCGTTAGTGTGGAGGAATTATTTGGAGGTCAATGTTGAGATAGTGTGTGTGTGTGTGTGTGTGTTTATGTGTACCTATACTCCATGAAAGTGACTCACCATTACATCATACTTCCATGGTCAGTCCCCTAATATTTTGTATGGGCTTGGCGATTATATATTACATTCACGAAAACGCAGTCGTTTAAGATATATATTAAATGATATTCATGATTGTGCATAAATGTACTTCTGCCAGATACCTTTTTATGACATTTTGCGATGAAGACCATTGCGCTACATTTTTGCCCATTGAAGACCATTCAAAAAGCTTACAAAAGTTAGAAAACTACATTAGTACTTCCTTGAAATGCTGCGTCACTTTCATTGCAAGTAGATACAACCATTGGAACAAAGTGGTGTTGTGTTGAAAACTCCATGTAGAATAAGATCGCAGATGGTTAGGTTCACTGACAGAGCAAGTCTCTGTGGCGCAACTGGTTAGCGCGTTAGACTGTTAATCTAAAGGTTGGTGGTTCGAGCCCACCCAGGGACGAGATTTTTCAGTTTGCAGTGCTCCTCGATGTGAAAACCTCTGACTGAACATGTCATGAGCTTTCCTGTGACTTTGGCCTGCTGATGGTCAATCACACCACAAGTCTCTGTGGCGCAATTGGTTAGCGCGTTAGACTGTTAATCTAAAGGTTGGTGGTTCGAGCCCACCCAGGGACGACATCTTCTATTGATATGGAAAGACCTTCCTGGACTTGCAGTAAGCATGCTTTTGACCTTCTGTGATTCCAATTTCAGACGTGATTGGTGGGTTGTTGAACATGAAAGATGACAAGTTACTATACCTACTGGAAAAATGGGGGTCAATTGTCTGTCATCTTCTGTTACTCAATATCTTGACCATTCTGTGGTCTCCAAGGAACATATCATTTATTCGTATTAATCCGGCTAGTATGACAATGTCATTTATGTCAATCTGGCATGAAGATCCTCATCATTTACATTTATGTCTTTAATGACCACAACATTTATCAATATGAATACAGCTATAAGAACATCGTTAGTGTGGAGGAATTATTTGGAGGTCAAATGTTGAGATAGTGTGTGTGTGTGTGTGTGTTTATGTGTACCTATACGCCATGAAAGTGACTCACCATTACATCATACTTCCATGGTCAGTCCCCTAATATTTTGTATGGGCTTGGCGATTATATATTACATTCACGAAAAACGCAGTCGTTTAAGATATATATTAAATGATATTCATGATTGTGCATAAATGTACTTCTGCCAGATACCTTTTTATGACATTTTGCGATGAAGACCATTGCGCTACATTTTTGCCCATTGAAGACCATTCAAAAAGCTTACAAAAGTTAGAAAACTACATTAGTACTTCCTTGAAATGCTGCGTCACTTTCATTGCAAGTAGATACAACCATTGGAACAAAGTGGTGTTGTGTTGAAAACTCCATGTAGAATAAGATCGCAGATGGTTAGGTTCACTGACAGAGCAAGTCTCTGTGGCGCAACTGGTTAGCGCGTTAGACTGTTAATCTAAAGGTTGGTGGTTCGAGCCCACCCAGGGACGAGATTTTTCAGTTTGCAGTGCTCCTCGATGTGAAAACCTCTGACTGAACATGTCATGAGCTTTCCTGTGACTTTGGCCTGCTGATGGTCAATCACACCACAAGTCTCTGTGGCGCAATTGGTTAGCGCGTTAGACTGTTAATCTAAAGGTTGGTGGTTCGAGCCCACCCAGGGACGACATCTTCTATTGATATGGAAAGACCTTCCTGGACTTGCAGTAAGCATGCTTTTGACCTTCTGTGATTCCAATTTCAGACGTGATTGGTGGGTTGTTGAACATGAAAGATGACAAGTTACTATACCTACTGGAAAAATGGGGGTCAATTGTCTGTCATCTTCTGTTACTCAATATCTTGACCATTCTGTGGTCTCCAAGGAACATATCATTTATTCGTATTAATCTGGCTAGTATGACATTGTCATTTATGTCAATCTGGCATGAAGATCCTCATCATTTACATTTATGTCTTTAATGACCACAACATTTATCAATATGAATACAGCTATAAGAACATCGTTAGTGTGGAGGAATTATTTGGAGGTAAATGTTGAGATAGTGTGTGTGTGTGTGTGTGTGTGTGTATGTGTACCTATACTCCATGAAAGTGACTCACCATTACATCATACTTCCATGGTCAGTCCCCTAATATTTTGTATGGGCTTGGCGATTATATATTACATTCACGAAAACGCAGTCGTTTAAGATATATATTAAATGATATTCATGATTGTGCATAAATGTACTTCTGCCAGATACCTTTTTATGACATTTTGCGATGAAGACCATTGCGCTACATTTTTGCCCATTGAAGACCATTCAAAAAGCTTACAAAAGTTAGAAAACTACATTACTACTTCCTTGAAAATGCTGCGTCACTTTCATTGCAAGTAGATACAACCATTGGAACAAAGTGTTGTCGTGTTGAAAACTCCATGTAGAATAAGATCGCAGATGGTTAGGTTCACTGACAGAGCAAGTCTCTGTGGCGCAACTGGTTAGCGCGTTAGACTGTTAATCTAAAGGTTGGTGGTTCGAGCCCACCCAGGGACGAGATTTTTCAGTTTGCAGTGCTCCTCGATGTGAAAACCTCTGACTGAACATGTCATGAGCTTTCCTGTGACTTTGGCCTGCTGATGGTCAATCACACCACAAGTCTCTGTGGCGCAATTGGTTAGCGCGTTAGACTGTTAATCTAAAGGTTGGTGGTTCGAGCCCACCCAGGGACGACATCTTCTATTGATATGGAAAGACCTTCCTGGACTTGCAGTAAGCATGCTTTTGACCTTCTGTGATTCCAATTTCAGACGTGATTGGTGGGTTGTTGAACATGAAAGATGACAAGTTACTATACCTACTGGAAAAATGGGGGTCAATTGTCTGTCATCTTCTGTTACTCAATATCTTGACCATTCTGTGGTCTCCAAGGAACATATCATTTATTCGTATTAATCTGGCTAGTATGACATTGTCATTTATGTCAATCTGGCATGAAGATCCTCATCATTTACATTTATGTCTTTAATGACCACAACATTTATCAATATGAATACAGCTATAAGAACATCGTTAGTGTGGAGGAATTATTTGGAGGTAAATGTTGAGATAGTGTGTGTGTGTGTGTGTGTGTTTATGTGTACCTATACTCCATGAAAGTGACTCACCATTACATCATACTTCCATGGTCAGTCCCCTAATATTTTGTATGGGCTTGGCGATTATATATTACATTCACGAAAAACGCAGTCGTTTAAGATATATATTAAATGATATTCATGATTGTGCATAAATGTACTTCTGCCAGATACCTTTTTATGACATTTTGCGATGAAGACCATTGCGCTACATTTTTGCCCATTGAAGACCATTCAAAAAGCTTACAAAAGTTAGAAAACTACATTACTACTTCCTTGAAATGCTGCGTCACTTTCATTGCAAGTAGATACAACCATTGGAACAAAGTGTTGTTGTGTTGAAAACTCCATGTAGAATAAGATCGCAGATGGTTAGGTTCACTGACAGAGCAAGTCTCTGTGGCGCAACTGGTTAGCGCGTTAGACTGTTAATCTAAAGGTTGGTGGTTCGAGCCCACCCAGGGACGAGATTTTTCAGTTTGCAGTGCTCCTCGATGTGAAAACCTCTGACTGAACATGTCATGAGCTTTCCTGTGACTTTGGCCTGCTGATGGTCAATCACACCACAAGTCTCTGTGGCGCAATTGGTTAGCGCGTTAGACTGTTAATCTAAAGGTTGGTGGTTCGAGCCCACCCAGGGACGACATCTTCTATTGATATGGAAAGACCTTCCTGGACTTGCAGTAAGCATGCTTTTGACCTTCTGTGATTCCAATTTCAGACGTGATTGGTGGGTTGTTGAACATGAAAGATGACAAGTTACTATACCTACTGGAAAAATGGGGGTCAATTGTCTGTCATCTTCTGTTACTCAATATCTTGACCATTCTGTGGTCTCCAAGGAACATATCATTTATTCGTATTAATCCGGCTAGTATGACAATGTCATTTATGTCAATCTGGCATGAAGATCCTCATCATTTACATTTATGTCTTTAATGACCACAACATTTATCAATATGAATACAGCTATAAGAACATCGTTAGTGTGGAGGAATTATTTGGAGGTCAATGTTGAGATAGTGTGTGTGTGTGTGTGTATGTGTACCTATACGCCATGAAAGTGACTCACCATTACATCATACTTCCATGGTCAGTCCCCTAATATTTTGTATGGGCTTGGCGATTATATATTACATTCACGAAAAACGCAGTCGTTTAAGATATATATTAAATGATATTCATGATTGTGCATAAATGTACTTCTGCCAGATACCTTTTTATGACATTTTGCGATGAAGACCATTGCGCTACATTTTTGCCCATTGAAGACCATTCAAAAAGCTTACAAAAGTTAGAAAACTACATTAGTACTTCCTTGAAATGCTGCGTCACTTTCATTGCAAGTAGATACAACCATTGGAACAAAGTGTTGTTGTGTTGAAAACTCCATGTAGAATAAGATCGCAGATGGTTAGGTTCACTGACAGAGCAAGTCTCTGTGGCGCAACTGGTTAGCGCGTTAGACTGTTAATCTAAAGGTTGGTGGTTCGAGCCCACCCAGGGACGAGATTTTTCAGTTTGCAGTGCTCCTCGATGTGAAAACCTCTGACTGAACATGTCATGAGCTTTCCTGTGACTTTGGCCTGCTGATGGTCAATCACACCACAAGTCTCTGTGGCGCAATTGGTTAGCGCGTTAGACTGTTAATCTAAAGGTTGGTGGTTCGAGCCCACCCAGGGACGACATCTTCTATTGATATGGAAAGACCTTCCTGGACTTGCAGTAAGCATGCTTTTGACCTTCTGTGATTCCAATTTCAGACGTGATTGGTGGGTTGTTGAACATGAAAGATGACAAGTTACTATACCTACTGGAAAAATGGGGGTCAATTGTCTGTCATCTTCTGTTACTCAATATCTTGACCATTCTGTGGTCTCCAAGGAACATATCATTTATTCGTATTAATCTGGCTAGTATGACATTGTCATTTATGTCAATCTGGCATGAAGATCCTCATCATTTACATTTATGTCTTTAATGACCACAACATTTATCAATATGAATACAGCTATAAGAACATCGTTAGTGTGGAGGAATTATTTGGAGGTAAATGTTGAGATAGTGTGTGTGTGTGTGTGTGTGTTATGTGTACCTATACTCCATGAAAGTGACTCACCATTACATCATACTTCCATGGTCAGTCCCCTAATATTTTGTATGGGCTTGGCGATTATATATTACATTCACGAAACACGCAGTCGTTTAAGATATATATTAAATGATATTCATGATTGTGCATAAATGTACTTCTGCCAGATACCTTTTTATGACATTTTGCGATGAAGACCATTGCGCTACATTTTTGCCCATTGAAGACCATTCAAAAAGCTTACAAAAGTTAGAAAACTACATTACTACTTCCTTGAAATGCTGCGTCACTTTCATTGCAAGTAGATACAACCATTGGAACAAAGTGTTGTTGTGTTGAAAACTCCATGTAGAATAAGATCGCAGATGGTTAGGTTCACTGACAGAGCAAGTCTCTGTGGCGCAACTGGTTAGCGCGTTAGACTGTTAATCTAAAGGTTGGTGGTTCGAGCCCACCCAGGGATGAGATTTTTCAGTTTGCAGTGCTCCTCGATGTGAAAACCTCTGACTGAACATGTCATGAGCTTTCCTGTGACTTTGGCCTGCTGATGGTCAATCACACCACAAGTCTCTGTGGCGCAATTGGTTAGCGCGTTAGACTGTTAATCTAAAGGTTGGTGGTTCGAGCCCACCCAGGGACGACATCTTCTATTGATATGGAAAGACCTTCCTGGACTTGCAGTAAGCATGCTTTTGACCTTCTGTGATTCCAATTTCAGACGTGATTGGTGGGTTGTTGAACATGAAAGATGACAAGTTACTATACCTACTGGAAAAATGGGGGTCAATTGTCTGTCATCTTCTGTTACTCAATATCTTGACCATTCTGTGGTCTCCAAGGAACATATCATTTATTCGTATTAATCTGGCTAGTATGACATTGTCATTTATGTCAATCTGGCATGAAGATCCTCATCATTTACATTTATGTCTTTAATGACCACAACATTTATCAATATGAATACAGCTATAAGAACATCGTTAGTGTGGAGGAATTATTTGGAGGTCAATGTTGAGATAGTGTGTGTGTGTGTGTGTGTGTGTGATGTGTACCTATACTCCATGAAAGTGACTCACCATTACATCATACTTCCATGGTCAGTCCCCTAATATTTTGTATGGGCTTGGCGATTATATATTACATTCACGAAAAACGCAGTCGTTTAAGATATATATTAAATGATATTCATGATTGTGCATAAATGTACTTCTGCCAGATACCTTTTTATGACATTTTGCGATGAAGACCATTGCGCTACATTTTTGCCCATTGAAGACCATTCAAAAAGCTTACAAAAGTTAGAAAACTACATTAGTACTTCCTTGAATATGCTGCGTCACTTTCATTGCAAGTAGATACAACCATTGGAACAAAGTGGTGTTGTGTTGAAAACTCCATGTAGAATAAGATCGCAGATGGTTAGGTTCACTGACAGAGCAAGTCTCTGTGGCGCAACTGGTTAGCGCGTTAGACTGTTAATCTAAAGGTTGGTGGTTCGAGCCCACCCAGGGACGAGATTTTTCAGTTTGCAGTGCTCCTCGATGTGAAAACCTCTGACTGAACATGTCATGAGCTTTCCTGTGACTTTGGCCTGCTGATGGTCAATCACACCACAAGTCTCTGTGGCGCAATTGGTTAGCGCGTTAGACTGTTAATCTAAAGGTTGGTGGTTCGAGCCCACCCAGGGACGACATCTTCTATTGATATGGAAAGACCTTCCTGGACTTGCAGTAAGCATGCTTTTGACCTTCTGTGATTCCAATTTCAGACGTGATTGGTGGGTTGTTGAACATGAAAGATGACAAGTTACTATACCTACTGGAAAAATGGGGGTCAATTGTCTGTCATCTTCTGTTACTCAATATCTTGACCATTCTGTGGTCTCCAAGGAACATATCATTTATTCGTATTAATCCGGCTAGTATGACATTGTCATTTATGTCAATCTGGCATGAAGATCCTCATCATTTACATTTATGTCTTTAATGACCACAACATTTATCAATATGAATACAGCTATAAGAACATCGTTAGTGTGGAGGAATTATTTGGAGGTAAATGTTGAGATAGTGTGTGTGTGTGTGTGTGTGTGTGTATGTGTACCTATACTCCATGAAAGTGACTCACCATTACATCATACTTCCATGGTCAGTCCCCTAATATTTTGTATGGGCTTGGCGATTATATATTACATTCACGAAAACGCAGTCGTTTAAGATATATATTAAATGATATTCATGATTGTGCATAAATGTACTTCTGCCAGATACCTTTTTATGACATTTTGCGATGAAGACCATTGCGCTACATTTTTGCCCATTGAAGACCATTCAAAAAGCTTACAAAAGTTAGAAAACTACATTAGTACTTCCTTGAATATGCTGCGTCACTTTCATTGCAAGTAGATACAACCATTGGAACAAAGTGGTGTTGTGTTGAAAACTCCATGTAGAATAAGATCGCAGATGGTTAGGTTCACTGACAGAGCAAGTCTCTGTGGCGCAACTGGTTAGCGCGTTAGACTGTTAATCTAAAGGTTGGTGGTTCGAGCCCACCCAGGGACGAGATTTTTCAGTTTGCAGTGCTCCTCGATGTGAAAACCTCTGACTGAACATGTCATGAGCTTTCCTGTGACTTTGGCCTGCTGATGGTCAATCACACCACAAGTCTCTGTGGCGCAATTGGTTAGCGCGTTAGACTGTTAATCTAAAGGTTGGTGGTTCGAGCCCACCCAGGGACGACATCTTCTATTGATATGGAAAGACCTTCCTGGACTTGCAGTAAGCATGCTTTTGACCTTCTGTGATTCCAATTTCAGACGTGATTGGTGGGTTGTTGAACATGAAAGATGAAAAGTTACTATACCTACTGGAAAAATGGGGGTCAATTGTCTGTCATCTTCTGTTACTCTATATCTTGACCATTCTGTGGTCTCCAAGGAACATATCATTTATTCGTATTAATCTGGCTAGTATGACATTGTCATTTATGTCAATCTGGCATGAAGATCCTCATCATTTACATTTATGTCTTTAATGACCACAACATTTATCAATATGAATACAGCTATAAGAACATCGTTAGTGTGGAGGAATTATTTGGAGGTCAATGTTGAGATAGTGTGTGTGTGTGTATGTGTACCTATACTCCATGAAAGTGACTCACCATTACATCATACTTCCATGGTCAGTCCCCTAATATTTTGTATGGGCTTGGCGATTATATATTACATTCACGAAAACGCAGTCGTTTAAGATATATATTAAATGATATTCATGATTGTGCATAAATGTACTTCTGCCAGATACCTTTTTATGACATTTTGCGATGAAGACCATTGCGCTACATTTTTGCCCATTGAAGACCATTCAAAAAGCTTACAAAAGTTAGAAAACTACATTAGTACTTCCTTGAATATGCTGCGTCACTTTCATTGCAAGTAGATACAACCATTGGAACAAAGTGGTGTTGTGTTGAAAACTCCATGTAGAATAAGATCGCAGATGGTTAGGTTCACTGACAGAGCAAGTCTCTGTGGCGCAACTGGTTAGCGCGTTAGACTGTTAATCTAAAGGTTGGTGGTTCGAGCCCACCCAGGGACGAGATTTTTCAGTTTGCAGTGCTCCTCGATGTGAAAACCTCTGACTGAACATGTCATGAGCTTTCCTGTGACTTTGGCCTGCTGATGGTCAATCACACCACAAGTCTCTGTGGCGCAATTGGTTAGCGCGTTAGACTGTTAATCTAAAGGTTGGTGGTTCGAGCCCACCCAGGGACGACATCTTCTATTGATATGGAAAGACCTTCCTGGACTTGCAGTAAGCATGCTTTTGACCTTCTGTGATTCCAATTTCAGACGTGATTGGTGGGTTGTTGAACATGAAAGATGACAAGTTACTATACCTACTGGAAAAATGGGGGTCAATTGTCTGTCATCTTCTGTTACTCAATATCTTGACCATTCTGTGGTCTCCAAGGAACATATCATTTATTCGTATTAATCTGGCTAGTATGACATTGTCATTTATGTCAATCTGGCATGAAGATCCTCATCATTTACATTTATGTCTTTAATGACCACAACATTTATCAATATGAATACAGCTATAAGAACATCGTTAGTGTGGAGGAATTATTTGGAGGTCAATGTTGAGATAGTGTGTGTGTGTGTGTGTGTGTGTATGTGTACCTATACTCCATGAAAGTGACTCACCATTACATCATACTTCCATGGTCAGTCCCCTAATATTTTGTATGGGCTTGGCGATTATATATTACATTCACGAAAACGCAGTCGTTTAAGATATATATTAAATGATATTCATGATTGTGCATAAATGTACTTCTGCCAGATACCTTTTTATGACATTTTGCGATGAAGACCATTGCGCTACATTTTTGCCCATTGAAGACCATTCAAAAAGCTTACAAAAGTTAGAAAACTACATTAGTACTTCCTTGAATATGCTGCGTCACTTTCATTGCAAGTAGATACAACCATTGGAACAAAGTGGTGTTGTGTTGAAAACTCCATGTAGAATAAGATCGCAGATGGTTAGGTTCACTGACAGAGCAAGTCTCTGTGGCGCAACTGGTTAGCGCGTTAGACTGTTAATCTAAAGGTTGGTGGTTCGAGCCCACCCAGGGACGAGATTTTTCAGTTTGCAGTGCTCCTCGATGTGAAAACCTCTGACTGAACATGTCATGAGCTTTCCTGTGACTTTGGCCTGCTGATGGTCAATCACACCACAAGTCTCTGTGGCGCAATTGGTTAGCGCGTTAGACTGTTAATCTAAAGGTTGGTGGTTCGAGCCCACCCAGGGACGACATCTTCTATTGATATGGAAAGACCTTCCTGGACTTGCAGTAAGCATGCTTTTGACCTTCTGTGATTCCAATTTCAGACGTGATTGGTGGGTTGTTGAACATGAAAGATGACAAGTTACTATACCTACTGGAAAAATGGGGGTCAATTGTCTGTCATCTTCTGTTACTCAATATCTTGACCATTCTGTGGTCTCCAAGGAACATATCATTTATTCGTATTAATCTGGCTAGTATGACATTGTCATTTATGTCAATCTGGCATGAAGATCCTCATCATTTACATTTATGTCTTTAATGACCACAACATTTATCAATATGAATACAGCTATAAGAACATCGTTAGTGTGGAGGAATTATTTGGAGGTCAATGTTGAGATAGTGTGTGTGTGTGTGTGTGTGTATGTGTACCTATACGCCATGAAAGTGACTCACCATTACATCATACTTCCATGGTCAGTCCCCTAATATTTTGTATGGGCTTGGCGATTATATATTACATTCACGAAAAACGCAGTCGTTTAAGATATATATTAAATGATATTCATGATTGTGCATAAATGTACTTCTGCCAGATACCTTTTTATGACATTTTGCGATGAAGACCATTGCGCTACATTTTTGCCCATTGAAGACCATTCAAAAAGCTTACAAAAGTTAGAAAACTACATTACTACTTCCTTGAATATGCTGCGTCACTTTCATTGCAAGTAGATACAACCATTGGAACAAAGTGGTGTTGTGTTGAAAACTCCATGTAGAATAAGATCGCAGATGGTTAGGTTCACTGACAGAGCAAGTCTCTGTGGCGCAACTGGTTAGCGCGTTAGACTGTTAATCTAAAGGTTGGTGGTTCGAGCCCACCCAGGGACGAGATTTTTCAGTTTGCAGTGCTCCTCGATGTGAAAACCTCTGACTGAACATGTCATGAGCTTTCCTGTGACTTTGGCCTGCTGATGGTCAATCACACCACAAGTCTCTGTGGCGCAATTGGTTAGCGCGTTAGACTGTTAATCTAAAGGTTGGTGGTTCGAGCCCACCCAGGGACGACATCTTCTATTGATATGGAAAGACCTTCCTGGACTTGCAGTAAGCATGCTTTTGACCTTCTGTGATTCCAATTTCAGACGTGATTGGTGGGTTGTTGAACATGAAAGATGACAAGTTACTATACCTACTGGAAAAATGGGGGTCAATTGTCTGTCATCTTCTGTTACTCAATATCTTGACCATTCTGTGGTCTCCAAGGAACATATCATTTATTCGTATTAATCTGGCTAGTATGACATTGTCATTTATGTCAATCTGGCATGAAGATCCTCATCATTTACATTTATGTCTTTAATGACCACAACATTTATCAATATGAATACAGCTATAAGAACATCGTTAGTGTGGAGGAATTATTTGGAGGTCAATGTTGAGATAGTGTGTGTGTGTGTGTGTGTGTATGTGTACCTATACTCCATGAAAGTGACTCACCATTACATCATACTTCCATGGTCAGTCCCCTAATATTTTGTATGGGCTTGGCGATTATATATTACATTCACGAAAAACGCAGTCGTTTAAGATATATATTAAATGATATTCATGATTGTGCATAAATGTACTTCTGCCAGATACCTTTTTATGACATTTTGCGATGAAGACCATTGCGCTACATTTTTGCCCATTGAAGACCATTCAAAAAGCTTACAAAAGTTAGAAAACTACATTAGTACTTCCTTGAAATGCTGCGTCACTTTCATTGCAAGTAGATACAACCATTGGAACAAAGTGGTGTTGTGTTGAAAACTCCATGTAGAATAAGATCGCAGATGGTTAGGTTCACTGACAGAGCAAGTCTCTGTGGCGCAACTGGTTAGCGCGTTAGACTGTTAATCTAAAGGTTGGTGGTTCGAGCCCACCCAGGGACGAGATTTTTCAGTTTGCAGTGCTCCTCGATGTGAAAACCTCTGACTGAACATGTCATGAGCTTTCCTGTGACTTTGGCCTGCTGATGGTCAATCACACCACAAGTCTCTGTGGCGCAATTGGTTAGCGCGTTAGACTGTTAATCTAAAGGTTGGTGGTTCGAGCCCACCCAGGGACGACATCTTCTATTGATATGGAAAGACCTTCCTGGACTTGCAGTAAGCATGCTTTTGACCTTCTGTGATTCCAATTTCAGACGTGATTGGTGGGTTGTTGAACATGAAAGATGACAAGTTACTATACCTACTGGAAAAATGGGGGTCAATTGTCTGTCATCTTCTGTTACTCAATATCTTGACCATTCTGTGGTCTCCAAGGAACATATCATTTATTCGTATTAATCCGGCTAGTATGACAATGTCATTTATGTCAATCTGGCATGAAGATCCTCATCATTTACATTTATGTCTTTAATGACCACAACATTTATCAATATGAATACAGCTATAAGAACATCGTTAGTGTGGAGGAATTATTTGGAGGTCAATGTTGAGATAGTGTGTGTGTGTGTGTGTGTTATGTGTACCTATACTCCATGAAAGTGACTCACCATTACATCATACTTCCATGGTCAGTCCCCTAATATTTTGTATGGGCTTGGCGATTATATATTACATTCACGAAAAACGCAGTCGTTTAAGATATATATTAAATGATATTCATGATTGTGCATAAATGTACTTCTGCCAGATACCTTTTTATGACATTTTGCGATGAAGACCATTGCGCTACATTTTTGCCCATTGAAGACCATTCAAAAAGCTTACAAAAGTTAGAAAACTACATTAGTACTTCCTTGAATATGCTGCGTCACTTTCATTGCAAGTAGATACAACCATTGGAACAAAGTGGTGTTGTGTTGAAAACTCCATGTAGAATAAGATCGCAGATGGTTAGGTTCACTGACAGAGCAAGTCTCTGTGGCGCAACTGGTTAGCGCGTTAGACTGTTAATCTAAAGGTTGGTGGTTCGAGCCCACCCAGGGACGAGATTTTTCAGTTTGCAGTGCTCCTCGATGTGAAAACCTCTGACTGAACATGTCATGAGCTTTCCTGTGACTTTGGCCTGCTGATGGTCAATCACACCACAAGTCTCTGTGGCGCAATTGGTTAGCGCGTTAGACTGTTAATCTAAAGGTTGGTGGTTCGAGCCCACCCAGGGACGACATCTTCTATTGATATGGAAAGACCTTCCTGGACTTGCAGTAAGCATGCTTTTGACCTTCTGTGATTCCAATTTCAGACGTGATTGGTGGGTTGTTGAACATGAAAGATGACAAGTTACTATACCTACTGGAAAAATGGGGGTCAATTGTCTGTCATCTTCTGTTACTCAATATCTTGACCATTCTGTGGTCTCCAAGGAACATATCATTTATTCGTATTAATCCGGCTAGTATGACAATGTCATTTATGTCAATCTGGCATGAAGATCCTCATCATTTACATTTATGTCTTTAATGACCACAACATTTATCAATATGAATACAGCTATAAGAACATCGTTAGTGTGGAGGAATTATTTGGAGGTCAATGTTGAGATAGTGTGTGTGTGTGTGTGTATGTGTACCTATACGCCATGAAAGTGACTCACCATTACATCATACTTCCATGGTCAGTCCCCTAATATTTTGTATGGGCTTGGCGATTATATATTACATTCACGAAAACGCAGTCGTTTAAGATATATATTAAATGATATTCATGATTGTGCATAAATGTACTTCTGCCAGATACCTTTTTATGACATTTTGCGATGAAGACCATTGCGCTACATTTTTGCCCATTGAAGACCATTCAAAAAGCTTACAAAAGTTAGAAAACTACATTAGTACTTCCTTGAATATGCTGCGTCACTTTCATTGCAAGTAGATACAACCATTGGAACAAAGTGGTGTTGTGTTGAAAACTCCATGTAGAATAAGATCGCAGATGGTTAGGTTCACTGACAGAGCAAGTCTCTGTGGCGCAACTGGTTAGCGCGTTAGACTGTTAATCTAAAGGTTGGTGGTTCGAGCCCACCCAGGGACGAGATTTTTCAGTTTGCAGTGCTCCTCGATGTGAAAACCTCTGACTGAACATGTCATGAGCTTTCCTGTGACTTTGGCCTGCTGATGGTCAATCACACCACAAGTCTCTGTGGCGCAATTGGTTAGCGCGTTAGACTGTTAATCTAAAGGTTGGTGGTTCGAGCCCACCCAGGGACGACATCTTCTATTGATATGGAAAGACCTTCCTGGACTTGCAGTAAGCATGCTTTTGACCTTCTGTGATTCCAATTTCAGACGTGATTGGTGGGTTGTTGAACATGAAAGATGACAAGTTACTATACCTACTGGAAAAATGGGGGTCAATTGTCTGTCATCTTCTGTTACTCAATATCTTGACCATTCTGTGGTCTCCAAGGAACATATCATTTATTCGTATTAATCTGGCTAGTATGACATTGTCATTTATGTCAATCTGGCATGAAGATCCTCATCATTTACATTTATGTCTTTAATGACCACAACATTTATCAATATGAATACAGCTATAAGAACATCGTTAGTGTGGAGGAATTATTTGGAGGTCAATGTTGAGATAGTGTGTGTGTGTGTGTGTGTGTATGTGTACCTATACGCCATGAAAGTGACTCACCATTACATCATACTTCCATGGTCAGTCCCCTAATATTTTGTATGGGCTTGGCGATTATATATTACATTCACGAAACACGCAGTCGTTTAAGATATATATTAAATGATATTCATGATTGTGCATAAATGTACTTCTGCCAGATACCTTTTTATGACATTTTGCGATGAAGACCATTGCGCTACATTTTTGCCCATTGAAGACCATTCAAAAAGCTTACAAAAGTTAGAAAACTACATTAGTACTTCCTTGAAAATGCTGCGTCACTTTCATTGCAAGTAGATACAACCATTGGAACAAAGTGGTGTTGTGTTGAAAACTCCATGTAGAATAAGATCGCAGATGGTTAGGTTCACTGACAGAGCAAGTCTCTGTGGCGCAACTGGTTAGCGCGTTAGACTGTTAATCTAAAGGTTGGTGGTTCGAGCCCACCCAGGGACGAGATTTTTCAGTTTGCAGTGCTCCTCGATGTGAAAACCTCTGACTGAACATGTCATGAGCTTTCCTGTGACTTTGGCCTGCTGATGGTCAATCACACCACAAGTCTCTGTGGCGCAATTGGTTAGCGCGTTAGACTGTTAATCTAAAGGTTGGTGGTTCGAGCCCACCCAGGGACGACATCTTCTATTGATATGGAAAGACCTTCCTGGACTTGCAGTAAGCATGCTTTTGACCTTCTGTGATTCCAATTTCAGACGTGATTGGTGGGTTGTTGAACATGAAAGATGACAAGTTACTATACCTACTGGAAAAATGGGGGTCAATTGTCTGTCATCTTCTGTTACTCAATATCTTGACCATTCTGTGGTCTCCAAGGAACATATCATTTATTCGTATTAATCCGGCTAGTATGACAATGTCATTTATGTCAATCTGGCATGAAGATCCTCATCATTTACATTTATGTCTTTAATGACCACAACATTTATCAATATGAATACAGCTATAAGAACATCGTTAGTGTGGAGGAATTATTTGGAGGTCAATGTTGAGATAGTGTGTGTGTGTGTGTGTGTGTTATGTGTACCTATACGCCATGAAAGTGACTCACCATTACATCATACTTCCATGGTCAGTCCCCTAATATTTTGTATGGGCTTGGCGATTATATATTACATTCACGAAAACGCAGTCGTTTAAGATATATATTAAATGATATTCATGATTGTGCATAAATGTACTTCTGCCAGATACCTTTTTATGACATTTTGCGATGAAGACCATTGCGCTACATTTTTGCCCATTGAAGACCATTCAAAAAGCTTACAAAAGTTAGAAAACTACATTACTACTTCCTTGAATATGCTGCGTCACTTTCATTGCAAGTAGATACAACCATTGGAACAAAGTGGTGTTGTGTTGAAAACTCCATGTAGAATAAGATCGCAGATGGTTAGGTTCACTGACAGAGCAAGTCTCTGTGGCGCAACTGGTTAGCGCGTTAGACTGTTAATCTAAAGGTTGGTGGTTCGAGCCCACCCAGGGACGAGATTTTTCAGTTTGCAGTGCTCCTCGATGTGAAAACCTCTGACTGAACATGTCATGAGCTTTCCTGTGACTTTGGCCTGCTGATGGTCAATCACACCACAAGTCTCTGTGGCGCAATTGGTTAGCGCGTTAGACTGTTAATCTAAAGGTTGGTGGTTCGAGCCCACCCAGGGACGACATCTTCTATTGATATGGAAAGACCTTCCTGGACTTGCAGTAAGCATGCTTTTGACCTTCTGTGATTCCAATTTCAGACGTGATTGGTGGGTTGTTGAACATGAAAGATGACAAGTTACTATACCTACTGGAAAAATGGGGGTCAATTGTCTGTCATCTTCTGTTACTCTATATCTTGACCATTCTGTGGTCTCCAAGGAACATATCATTTATTCGTATTAATCTGGCTAGTATGACATTGTCATTTATGTCAATCTGGCATGAAGATCCTCATCATTTACATTTATGTCTTTAATGACCACAACATTTATCAATATGAATACAGCTATAAGAACATCGTTAGTGTGGAGGAATTATTTGGAGGTCAATGTTGAGATAGTGTGTGTGTGTGTGTGTATGTGTACCTATACGCCATGAAAGTGACTCACCATTACATCATACTTCCATGGTCAGTCCCCTAATATTTTGTATGGGCTTGGCGATTATATATTACATTCACGAAAACGCAGTCGTTTAAGATATATATTAAATGATATTCATGATTGTGCATAAATGTACTTCTGCCAGATACCTTTTTATGACATTTTGCGATGAAGACCATTGCGCTACATTTTTGCCCATTGAAGACCATTCAAAAAGCTTACAAAAGTTAGAAAACTACATTACTACTTCCTTGAAAATGCTGCGTCACTTTCATTGCAAGTAGATACAACCATTGGAACAAAGTGTTGTTGTGTTGAAAACTCCATGTAGAATAAGATCGCAGATGGTTAGGTTCACTGACAGAGCAAGTCTCTGTGGCGCAACTGGTTAGCGCGTTAGACTGTTAATCTAAAGGTTGGTGGTTCGAGCCCACCCAGGGACGAGATTTTTCAGTTTGCAGTGCTCCTCGATGTGAAAACCTCTGACTGAACATGTCATGAGCTTTCCTGTGACTTTGGCCTGCTGATGGTCAATCACACCACAAGTCTCTGTGGCGCAATTGGTTAGCGCGTTAGACTGTTAATCTAAAGGTTGGTGGTTCGAGCCCACCCAGGGACGACATCTTCTATTGATATGGAAAGACCTTCCTGGACTTGCAGTAAGCATGCTTTTGACCTTCTGTGATTCCAATTTCAGACGTGATTGGTGGGTTGTTGAACATGAAAGATGACAAGTTACTATACCTACTGGAAAATGGGGGTCAATTGTCTGTCATCTTCTGTTACTCAATATCTTGACCATTCTGTGGTCTCCAAGGAACATATCATTTATTCGTATTAATCCGGCTAGTATGACAATGTCATTTATGTCAATCTGGCATGAAGATCCTCATCATTTACATTTATGTCTTTAATGACCACAACATTTATCAATATGAATACAGCTATAAGAACATCGTTAGTGTGGAGGAATTATTTGGAGGTCAATGTTGAGATAGTGTGTGTGTGTGTGTGTGTGTGTATGTGTACCTATACGCCATGAAAGTGACTCACCATTACATCATACTTCCATGGTCAGTCCCCTAATATTTTGTATGGGCTTGGCGATTATATATTACATTCACGAAAACGCAGTCGTTTAAGATATATATTAAATGATATTCATGATTGTGCATAAATGTACTTCTGCCAGATACCTTTTTATGACATTTTGCGATGAAGACCATTGCGCTACATTTTTTTCCATTGAAGACCATTCAAAAAGCTTACAAAAGTTAGAAAACTACATTATTACTTCCTTGAATATGCTGCGTCACTTTCATTGCAAGTAGATACAACCATTGGAACAAAGTGGTGTTGTGTTGAAAACTCCATGTAGAATAAGATCGCAGATGGTTAGGTTCACTGACAGAGCAAGTGTTACGAACCCCGTGGCTCTAAACATCTAGGGTGGATGGACATGAGACCCGTAACATAAATTCATGTAAATTATAAGTGTGGCATGGAATAGTGAGAACAAATAAGACACAACTACCATGAACTACCGTCAAACACAAAGTGTTTATTTATGAACACACGGTAAGGGTTTGGGAAAAAGGGCTGAGCAGGACCCAAGAAATGAAACAATAATGTAAAACCCCCTAAACTGATCTAGCCTGCCTGAAGAACCGCTAGGCTACTGCTACCATACAAAAATACAGTGGGTGGTCCGCTCAGGTCTAACTGGTGTTTATAGACAGATTTCTTCCTACGGGTAATGTACGCCCAAGGGCAACTAGCTTAAACTCCCCTTTTCCCAAAAACACACAAAGCTACTAAACAGGGTAATCAGCAATTTAGTGCGTACACAACACACAGGACACCACCGTGTCCATACTCACATATGGCAAAAAGTCTCTCTCTCTTGCAACAAACACAAGTCTGGTTTTATACAATGGGCTGTGTGATTCAACAACGAGTAACAGGTGGTGCTATTCACAGGAATGTTCACTGATTGGTCCAATCAGCAGACACCTCAACGACCACCAATCAGGAACATACAGGACACCTGTGATTAGGGCAGAAAGAGTAGAAACACACAAAAACACAGGATACCTGTATCCGTAACACTCCCACCCTTAAAAGAGCAAACCAAAATGGTTTGCGCCACACGTACCATCACAACACCCAAAATTCAATAATCCTCCTGCCGGGATAACCAAAAAAAACCCTAGATCATTACACACGAGACAAAGCATCTGCCAACACATTATCTAACCCCTTTTTTGTGGCGGATCTCCAAATTATAATTTTGCACGACAAGTGCCCAACGCATAAGGCGTTGGTTCTGGTTGTACATCCGGTGGAGAAACACTAAGGGGTTATGGTCAGTATACACTATTACTGGTAATGCACTGGAACCAACATAAACTTCAAAGTACTGCAGAGCTAACAACAAAGCTAGAGCTTCTTGTTCAATGGTGGAATAGTTTGTCTGACATTTGTTAAATTTCCGTGAAAAATAACAGACAGGATGGTCCACTCCACTCTGGTCTTGCTGCAGTAGAACAGCACCAGCACCTCTGGCACTTGCATCTACCTCCAGTTTAAACGGCCGCTCAAAATCTGGCGCAGCAAGAACAGGAGTACTACACAAGAGTGCTTTAGCAGTGTTGAAAGCAGTACAACAATCTTCAGACCATACAAATTTTCTCGCCGGACTGAGCAAATCCGTTAATGGAGCAACTACCGCAGAGAAATTTTTACAGAAACTACGGTAGTAGCCAACCATCCCTAAAAAAGCGGCGTAGCTCTCTTCTGGTGGTAGGTGCGGGAAATGCGTTTATAGCTGAGACCTTGGCATCTACAGGGCGCACCTGACCATGGCCGACCTGTTTACCAAGATAAGTAACAGTGGCCTTCCCAAACTCGCACTTTGCTAAGTTCAGGGTTAGAGAAGCGGTTGCTAGACGTTCACACACTACCCTTAGAGTGTTAACATGATCAGACCACTCATTTGAATAAATGACCAGATCATCAAGGTAAGCACTACAATTAGGAACTCCAGCCAATACTGTGTTAACCAGGCGTTGGAAAGTGGCTGGTGCGTTCCGCATCCCAAATGCCATGACAGCATATTGTAGGAAGTGATCTGGGGTCACAAAGGCAGAGATGTCGGAGGCACGTGGGGTTAACGGCACCTGCCAGTAACCTTTTAGAAGATCTAGTTTGGTTACATAAGTAGCAGCACCAACCGTATCAATACAGTCATCCAGTCTGGGTAACGGGAACGAGTCGGGCACTGTGACAGCATTGACTTTCCGATAGTCCGTACATAATCTGGATGTCCCATCAGGTTTAGGAACCAGAATGCACGGAGAACTCCAAGGACTTGAACTTGGCATAGCCAGGTTATTCTCCAGCAAATAACCGACCTCACCCCTCATTATCTTTCTCTTAGCGACGTTGACACGATAAGGATGTTGCTTGATAGGTGCAGCGTTTCCAACATTAATGTCATGTTCTAACACATTTGTACATGTAGGAACATCATTAAAAAGACATGGAAAGCTGTGTAACAGTCTCACAATATCATCTGACTGTCTGTCCGTTAAATGAATCAGGCTTGCCGGGAGAGACAACAGCATCTCTGAATTGGGCAATCTAGCACACTGCTGCTGAGTATTGCGCAACTCCAAACCATCTCCGTCCACATCATTAACATTACCTCCCACTACAGCCGTAGCAGCAACAGAGACAGCCGACTCGGCCAGTTTCTCTGGACTGTCTACCTGAGTGACGGGTCTGTTGTGGTATGTCTTCAACATGTTAACGTGGCACACACGAGATTGGCGTTTTCTATCAGGAGTCTGTATCACATAGTCAGTTTCAGTTAGTTTCTTTTCAATGACATAAGGACCAGAGAAACGTGCTGACAATGACGCTCCTGGCACAGGCAACAACACAAGAACTTCGGTCACCTGGCTGCAGTGAACGAGAAACAGCCTGTGTGTCATAGTGTCGTTTCATCCGTTTCTGTGAGGAAGACAGCGCTTCCTTTGCTAGAGCACAGGCAGCATGTAGGCGCTCACGGGCGACTAACGTAGTCCAACACATTTTCTTTCACACACAACTCTTGTGACAAAAACTGATCCTTAAGGACTTTCATAGGTCCTCTCATGGTGTGTCCAAACACCAGTTCAGCTGGGCTGAACCCTAGGGATTCCTGTACTGTCTCACGGACAGCAAACAATACTAGAGGAACTCCCTCATCCCAATCTTTCTCAGATTCCAAGCAATATTTACGGAGCATAGACTTCAGGGTCTGATGCCAAGCGTTCAAGCGCACCCTGAGACTCTGGGTGATATGCGCTTGACACCGGTGTGTAACTGACAAGGATTTTAACACTTGTTTGAAAAGTTTAGAAAGGAAATTCGTACCCTGATCAGTTTGTATCACCTTAGGTAATCCAAAAGTTGAGAAGAATTTGATCAACGCTTTACTCACCACCGGAGCAGTAATCCTTCGCAGAGGAATGGCCTCTGGGTACCTGGTGGCCACACACATAATTGTCAACATAAACTGGTTACCAGATTTTGTTTTGGTAATGGTCCAACACAATCAACCATCACATGTTCGAATGGTTCACCTATGGCCGGTATGGGACAAAGAGGCGCGGGGAAATAACCTGGTTCGGTTTCCCAACTACTTGACAGGTGTGGCAAGTCCGACAGAACTGAGCCACATCTTGTTTTAAGCCAGGCCAAAAGAAATGTCGCAAAACTCGATCATAAGTCTTGGTGACTCCCAGATGTCCGGACCACTGGTGATCATGAGCGAGGGATAAAACATTTTGTCGAAAGGCTGTAGGAATCACTATTTGGTAAACAGCATTCCAATCTCCGCCAGCGTCAACATGGGATGTCCATTTACGCATGAGGAGATTACCATCAATGAAGTATGCCATGTTTTTCTTCTTTAGCTCCTCCTCTGAGACAACACTAGAAAAACATTTAGCCAGGCTAATGTCAACCTGTTGGTTAGCGATCAGCTGCTCACGAGTAACTGGTAACTGTATTGCCTCAGCAACAAGTTCCATTTCCTTCTTCCTTTCTCTGGGCTGTTGGTCAGACTGCACCCAGCTTACCAGAGGTAGCACCCGAACTATCCTCTGGGTCACACTCTCTGAATAGAATCGTGTCTGACAAATCTACCACTTCACCCACTTGTCGTGCTTGAGCACGTGTGACAGCACAAGCGGGGAACACATCTGGATAACCCTGTGCCAGCTCCTCGGAGAGAGACTGGTCACTTTTATCCAATACCTCCAATATGGGTATTACCTTTCCTCCGGCAATATCGTTGCCCATTATAAAGGTCACCCCTTTTACTGGCAACATCGGACGTCGCCAACTCTGAACAATCCACTGACTAACTCAGAGTGTACGTTCACAAAGTGCAATGGCACTGGGAACGAAACCCATTTCAATTCCTTGTACTAACACACTGGAACCACAATATGTATTATTAGACAAGGGCAACACATCAGCTAGTATGAACGACTGCGCCGCACCAGTATCTCTGAGGATTCTAACTGGACGCTGAGACGCTTCATCATCTGATATAGAAACAAACCCCTCAAAAATGAACGGTTCATAACTGTGATCTGGGACAGGGACTTTCAAACCACATTCACTATGAGGCTTCTGTCTTGATTCCGGCCTTACAACCGTACGAATCAGCCCAACACCCGTTGGCGGCCTGGTGTGCCGAGGCATCCCGGTTTGCGTTTTAGCAGAAAGCAATCATTAACTATATGTCCCACCTTATGACAATAGAAACAGTGACGCACATCTTTTGGGCGTGCTGGATGTACTGCTGGTCGACTAGGACTAGAAGTTAGCAACTCCGCAGCCCTGCTCTCCGTGCGAGCCGAAAACACGCTCTTATGCGTCAACACAAACTTCGTCTGCCAATACAGACGCTTCCGACAGTGAGGATACTTTCTGTTCGTTCAGATAAACTACAATGCGTTCCGGTAAACAATTTTAAACTCTTCTAACAAGATTAACTCCCGTGAGAGTTAAAATCAGTTACCTTACTAGCACTGTGCCATTTGTCAAACAGATTTCCTTTGTCTCTAGCAAACTCCACATAAGTCTGAGTAGGAGACTTTTTATGAGACCTAAATCTCTGTCGATATGCCTCAGGAACAAGCTCATAGGCACGAAGAACAGTAGCTTTGACCACCTCATAATTCAAACTGTCTTCAAGAGGTAGCGCTGCCAGAACCTCTTGGGCTTTACCTGTTAGCTTACACTGAAGTAATAGGCACCATACCTCGTCGGGCCATTTCAATGCTACCGCTATACGTTCAAAAACACTGAAATAGGAATCAACCTCTGACTCCCTGAACACAGGTACCAAGGTGATCTGCCTACTAATATCAAACGTAGCAGATGACACAGCTGGTGAGGATGGCTCACTAGCAGGCATAGTATTAGCAGAGACTAACCTCGCTGTTTCTGCCTCTAGTTCCATTTTACGCATCGCCAGTTCTTGATCAAGCCTACGCGTCTCCAGTTCTTGATCAAGCCTACGCGTCTCCAGTTCTTGATCAAGCCTACGCGTCTCCAGTTCCATCTTACGCGTCTCCTGTTCTATCTTACGCGTCTCCTGTTCTGCCTTACGCGTCTCCTGTTCTGCCTCTAGCTCCATTTTACGCATCTCCAGCTTGTCTTGCCTGATTTGTGCCCGCTCTTCCGCCTCCATTTGGAGCCGCGTCGAGCGGACATCGATCCTGGCATCACTGTCAGTCAGTGGGGAGAGTGGGTCATAACGGGGCAATGTGGCTGGAGCCTTAGCCTCGTCCTCAGACACTGATGGGCTTACAGAAACATCAACCACATCCCCTACAGGAGCAGCAGACTCAGGCGGCGGTAACTCAAGCACTCGCTCGTTTAACAATATCGCTAGCACTACTTCCCTAACTTCTGCTTTCACTATACCCCTCGGTATGGGTACAGAAAAGTGGTCAGCCAAAGCCTGTAGATCCACTCTACGACAATTCTCAAAAATCTCCCACGTAGGGTTTTCCAAAAATGCTTCCACATCAAAAGTAGCCATCCTACTAACTACACGAAGCCGTCGACTACTGAACACACACAAAAAAAAAAACAGGTAGTTACAGCTGCTAAGCTCAACACTGAACCAGACACTTACTAATTTGCACGAGTAGCATGGGATAGATCCCAGGACGAGCCGGGGTTTGTCGGGATCTACCCATTTTTTTCCTGTTTTGTTGTCGCTGGTCTCGTCTATAGTAGAGATTACTTTTGAGAGGAGGCGGAAGGAGGCGGAAGCTTTATGTTACGAACCCCGTGGCTCTAAACATCTAGGGTGGATGGACATGAGACCCGTAACATAAATTCATGTAAATTATAAGTGTGGCATGGAATAGTGAGAACAAATAAGACACAACTACCATGAACTACCGTCAAACACAAAGTGTTTATTTATGAACACACGGTAAGGGTTTGGGAAAAAGGGCTGAGCAGGACCCAAGAAATGAAACAATAATGTAAAACCCCCTAAACTGATCTAGCCTGCCTGAAGAACCGCTAGGCTACTGCTACCATACAAAAATACAGTGGGTGGTCCGCTCAGGTCTAACTGGTGTTTATAGACAGATTTCTTCCTACGGGTAATGTACGCCCAAGGGCAACTAGCTTAAACTCCCCTTTTCCCAAAAACACACAAAGCTACTAAACAGGGTAATCAGCAATTTAGTGCGTACACAACACACAGGACACCACCGTGTCCATACTCACATATGGCAAAAAGTCTCTCTCTCTTGCAACAAACACAAGTCTGGTTTTATACAATGGGCTGTGTGATTCAACAAACGAGTAACAGGTGGTGCTATTCACAGGAATGTTCACTGATTGGTCCAATCAGCAGACACCTCAACGACCACCAATCAGGAAACATACAGGACACCTGTGATTAGGGCAGAAAGAGTAGAAACACACAAAAACACAGGATACCTGTATCCGT
>NW_025537137.1:0-40866 GCF_020615455.1 Coregonus clupeaformis | reverse complement strand
AGGATACATTACTATATTACTACAGTATATTCTATAGAGGTGTACCATCCCAACAGGATACATTACTACAGTATGTTCTATAGAGGTGTACCTTCCCAACAGGATACATTACTACAGTATGTTCTATAGAGGTGTACCATCCCAACAGGATACATTAATACATTACTACATTATGTTCTATAGAGGTGTACCATCCCAACATGATACATTACTACAGTATGTTCTATAGAGGTGTACCATCCCAACAGGATACATTACTACAGTATGTTCTATAGAGGTGTACCATCCCAACAGGATACATTACTATATTACTACAGTATGTTCTATAGAGGTGTACCATCCCAACAGGATACATTACTACAGTATGTTCTATAGAGGTGTACCATCCCAACAGGATACATTACTACATTATATGTTCTATAGAGGTGTACCATCCCAACAGGACACATTATTACATTACTACATTATGTTCTATAGAGGTGTACCACCCCAACAGGATACATTACTACATTATGTTCTATAGAGGTGTACCACCCCAACAGGATACATTACTACATTATGTTCTATAGAGGTGTACCACCCCAACAGGATACATTACTACATTATGTTCTATAGAGGTGTACCACCCCAACAGGATACATTACTACAGTATGTTCTATAGAGGTGTACCACCCCAACAGGATACATTACTACATTACTACAGTATGTTCTATAGAGGTGTACCATCCCAACAGGATACATTACTACACGTATGTTCTATAGAGGTGTACCACCCCAACAGGATACATTACTACAGTATGTTCTATAGAGGTGTACCATCCCAACAGGATACATTACTACATTACAGTATGTTCTATAGAGGTGTACCATCCCAACAGGATACATTACTACAGTATGTTCTATAGAGGTGTACCATCCCAACAGGATACATTACTACATTACTACAGTATGTTCTATAGAGGTGTACCATCCCCAACAGGATACATTACTACATTACTACAGTATGTTCTATAGAGGTGTACCACCCCAACAGGATACATTACTACAGTATGTTCTATAGAGGTGTACCACCCAACAGGATACATTACTACATTATGTTCTATAGAGGTGTACCATCCCCAACAGGATACATTACTACATTACTACAGTATGTTCTATAGAGGTGTACCACCCCAACAGGATACATTACTACATGTATGTTCTATAGAGGTGTACCATCCCAACAGGATACATTACTACAGTATGTTCTATAGAGGTGTACCATCCCAACAGGATACATTACTACATTACTACAGTATGTTCTATAGAGGTGTACCATCCCAACAGGATACATTACTACAAGTATGTTCTATAGAGGTGTACCACCCCAACAGGATACATTACTACAGTATGTTCTATAGAGGTGTACCACCCCAACAGGATACATTACTACATCCAGTATGTTCTATAGAGGTGTACCATCCCAACAGGATACATTACTACAGTATGTTCTATAGAGGTGTACCATCCCAACAGGATACATTACTACAGTATGTTCTATAGAGGTGTACCACCCCAACAGGATACATTACTACATTACTACAGTATGTTCTATAGAGGTGTACCACCCCAACAGGATACATTACTACAGTATGTTCTATAGAGGTGTACCACCCCAACAGGATACATTACTACATTACTACAGTATGTTCTATAGAGGTGTACCACCCCAACAGGATACATTACTACATTACTACAGTATGTTCTATAGAGGTGTACCATCCCAACAGGATACATTACTACAGTATGTTCTATAGAGGTGTACCACCCCAACAGGATACATTACTACAGTATGTTCTATAGAGGTGTACCACCCAACAGGATACATTACTACAGTATGTTCTATAGAGGTGTACCACCCAACAGGACATTCTACATTACTACAGTATGTTCTATAGAGGTGTACCACCCCAACAGGATACATTACTACATGTATGTTCTATAGAGGTGTACCATCCCAACAGGATACATTACTACATTACAGTATGTTCTATAGAGGTGTACCACCCCAACAGGATACATTACTACATTACTAGTATGTTCTATAGAGGTGTACCATCCCAACAGGATACATTACTACAGTATGTTCTATAGAGGTGTACCACCCAACAGGATACATTACTACAGTATGTTCTATAGAGGTGTACCACCCCAACAGGATACATTACTACAGTATGTTCTATAGAGGTGTACCATCCCAACAGGATACATTACTACAGTATGTCTCTATAGAGGTGTACCATCCCAACAGGATACATTACTACATTACACAGTATGTTCTATAGAGGTGTACCACCCCAACAGGATACATTACTACATGTATGTTCTATAGAGGTGTACCACCCCAACAGGATACATTACTACACAGTATGTTCTATAGAGGTGTACCACCCCAACAGGATACATTACTACAGTATGTTCTATAGAGGTGTACCACCCCAACAGGATACATTACTACAGTATGTTCTATAGAGGTGTACCATCCCAACAGGATACATTACTACAGTATGTTCTATAGAGGTGTACCATCCCAACAGGATACATTACTACAGTATGTTCTATAGAGGTGTACCATCCCAACAGGATACATTACTACATTACTACAGTATGTTCTATAGAGGTGTACCACCCCAACAGGATACATTACTACAGTATGTTCTATAGAGGTGTACCATCCCCAACAGGATACATTACTACATAGTATGTTCTATAGAGGTGTACCATCCCAACAGGATACATTACTACATTATACAGTATGTTCTATAGAGGTGTACCACCCCAACAGGATACATTACTACATACAGTATGTTCTATAGAGGTGTACCACCCCAACAGGATACATTACTACATTACTACAGTATGTTCTATAGAGGTGTACCACCCCAACAGGATACATTACTACATTACTACAGTATGTTCTATAGAGGTGTACCATCCCAACAGGATACATTACTACAGTATGTTCTATAGAGGTGTACCATCCCAACAGGATACATTACTACAGTATGTTCTATAGAGGTGTACCATCCCAACAGGATACATTACTACATTATGTTCTATAGAGGTGTACCACCCCAACAGGATACATTACTACAGTATGTTCTATAGAGGTGTACCACCCCAACAGGATACATTACTACATTACCAGTATGTTCTATAGAGGTGTACCATCCCAACAGGATACATTACTACATTATGTTCTATAGAGGTGTACCATCCCAACAGGATACATTACTACATTACCAGTATGTTCTATAGAGGTGTACCACCCCAACAGGATACATTACTACAGTATGTTCTATAGAGGTGTACCACCCCAACAGGATACATTACTACAAACAGTATGTTCTATAGAGGTGTACCATCCCAACAGGATACATTACTACATTATGTATGTTCTATAGAGGTGTACCATCCCAACAGGATACATTACTACAGTATGTTCTATAGAGGTGTACCACCCCAACAGGATACATTACTACATTAGTATGTTCTATAGAGGTGTACCATCCCAACAGGATACATTACTACAGTATGTTCTATAGAGGTGTACCATCCCAACAGGATACATTACTACAGTATGTTCTATAGAGGTGTACCATCCCAACAGGATACATTACTACAGTATGTTCTATAGAGGTGTACCATCCCAACAGGATACATTACTACAGTATGTTCTATAGAGGTGTACCATCCCAACAGGATACATTACTACAGTATGTTCTATAGAGGTGTACCACCCCAACAGGATACATTACTACATTACTCATGTTCTATAGAGGTGTACCACCCCAACAGGATACATTACTACAGTATGTTCTATAGAGGTGTACCACCCCAACAGGATACATTACTACATTATGTTCTATAGAGGTGTACCACCCCAACAGGATACATTACTACATTACTACAGTATGTTCTATAGAGGTGTACCACCCCAACAGGATACATTACTACAGTATGTTCTATAGAGGTGTACCATCCCAACAGGATACATTACTACATTACTACAGTATGTTCTATAGAGGTGTACCATCCCAACAGGATACATTACTACAGTATGTTCTATAGAGGTGTACCATCCCAACAGGATACATTACTACAGTATGTTCTATAGAGGTGTACCATCCCAACAGGATACATTACTACATTACTACAGTATGTTCTATAGAGGTGTACCATCCCAACAGGATACATTACTACATTACCAGTATGTTCTATAGAGGTGTACCACCCCAACAGGATACATTACCTACAGTATGTTCTATAGAGGTGTACCACCCCAACAGGATACATTACTACATTACTACAGTATGTTCTATAGAGGTGTACCACCCCAACAGGATACATTACTACAGTATGTTCTATAGAGGTGTACCACCCCAACAGGATACATTACTACATTATGTTCTATAGAGGTGTACCACCCCAACAGGATACATTACTACATTACTACAGTATGTTCTATGGAGGTGTACCATCCCAACAGGATACATTACTACAGTATGTTCTATAGAGGTGTACCATCCCAACAGGATACATTACTACAGTATGTTCTATAGAGGTGTACCATCCCAACAGGATACATTACTACATTACTACAGTATGTTCTATAGAGGTGTACCATCCCAACAGGATACATTACTACATTACTCGTATGTTCTATAGAGGTGTACCACCCCAACAGGATACATTACTACATACTACAGTATGTTCTATAGAGGTGTACCACCCCAACAGGATACATTACTACCTACAGTATGTTCTATAGAGGTGTACCATCCCAACAGGATACATTACTACAGTATGTTCTATAGAGGTGTACCATCCCAACAGGATACATTACTACATTATGTTCTATAGAGGTGTACCACCCCAACAGGATACATTACTACATTACTACAGTATGTTCTATAGAGGTGTACCACCCCAACAGGATACATTACTACAGTATGTTCTATAGAGGTGTACCACCCCAACAGGATACATTACTACATTACTACAGTATGTTCTATAGAGGTGTACCACCCAACAGGATACATTACTACAGTATGTTCTATAGAGGTGTACCATCCCAACAGGATACATTACTACAGTATGTTCTATAGAGGTGTACCACCCCAACATGATACATTACTACAGTATGTTCTATAGAGGTGTACCACCCCAACAGGATACATTACTACATTATGTTCTATAGAGGTGTACCACCCCAACAGGATACATTACTACATTACTACAGTATGTTCTATAGAGGTGTACCATCCCAACAGGATACATTACTACATTACACAGTATGTTCTATAGAGGTGTACCATCCCAACAGGACCAACTACATTACTACAGTATGTTCTATAGAGGTGTACCACCCCAACAGGATACATTACTACATTACTGTATGTTCTATAGAGGTGTACCATCCCAACAGGATACATTACTACAGTATGTTCTATAGAGGTGTACCATCCCAACAGGATACATTACTACAGTATGTTCTATAGAGGTGTACCACCCCAACAGGATACATTACTACAGTATGTTCTATAGAGGTGTACCATCCCAACAGGATACATTACTACATTACTACAGTATGTTCTATAGAGGTGTACCACCCCAACAGGATACATTACTACAGTATGTTCTATAGAGGTGTACCATCCCAACAGGATACATTACTACAGTATGTTCTATAGAGGTGTACCATCCCAACAGGATACATTACTACAGTATGTTCTATAGAGGTGTACCATCCCAACAGGATACATTACTACAGTATGTTCTATAGAGGTGTACCACCCCAACAGGATACATTACTACAGTATGTTCTATAGAGGTGTACCATCCCAACAGGATACATTACTACATTACTACAGTATGTTCTATAGAGGTGTACCACCCAACAGGATACATTACTACAGTATGTTCTATAGAGGTGTACCATCCCAACAGGATACATTACTACAGTATGTTCTATAGAGGTGTACCATCCCAACAGGATACATTACTACAGTATGTTCTATAGAGGTGTACCATCCCAACAGGATACATTACTACAGTATGTTCTATAGAGGTGTACCACCCCAACAGGATACATTACTACAGTATGTTCTATAGAGGTGTACCACCCCAACAGGATACATTACTACATTACTACAGTATGTTCTATAGAGGTGTACCATCCCAACAGGATACATTACTACAGTATGTTCTATAGAGGTGTACCATCCCAACAGGATACATTACTACAGTATGTTCTATAGAGGTGTACCATCCCAACAGGATACATTACTACAGTATGTTCTATAGAGGTGTACCACCCCAACAGGATACATTACTACAGTATGTTCTATAGAGGTGTACCACCCCAACAGGATACATTACTACATTACCAGTATGTTCTATAGAGGTGTACCACCCCAACAGGATACATTACTACAGTATGTTCTATAGAGGTGTACCATCCCAACAGGATACATTACTACAGTATGTTCTATAGAGGTGTACCATCCCAACAGGATACATTACTACAGTATGTTCTATAGAGGTGTACCACCCCAACAGGATACATTACTACAGTATGTTCTATAGAGGTGTACCATCCCAACAGGATACATTACTACATTACTACAGTATGTTCTATAGAGTTGTACCACCCCAACAGGATACATTACTACAGTATGTTCTATAGAGGTGTACCACCCCAACAGGATACATTACTACAGTATGTTCTATAGAGGTGTACCATCCCAACAGGATACATTACTACAGTATGTTCTATAGAGGTGTACCATCCCAACAGGATACATTACTACATTACTACAGTATGTTCTATAGAGGTGTACCACCCCAACAGGATACATTACTACATTACTACAGTATGTTCTATAGAGGTGTACCATCCCAACAGGATACATTACTACAGTATGTTCTATAGAGGTGTACCACCCCAACAGGATACATTACTACAGTATGTTCTATAGAGGTGTACCACCCCAACAGGATACATTACTACAGTATGTTCTATAGAGGTGTACCATCCCAACAGGATACATTACTACATTACTCAGTATGTTCTATAGAGGTGTACCATCCCAACAGGATACATTACTACAGTATGTTCTATAGAGGTGTACCACCCAACAGGATACATTACTACAGTATGTTCTATAGAGGTGTACCATCCCAACAGGATACATTACTACAGTATGTTCTATAGAGGTGTACCATCCCAACAGGATACATTACTACAGTATGTTCTATAGAGGTGTACCATCCCAACAGGATACATTACTACAGTATGTTCTATAGAGGTGTACCATCCCAACAGGATACATTACTACACTGTATGTTCTATAGAGGTGTACCATCCCAACAGGATACATTACTACAGTATGTTCTATAGAGGTGTACCACCCCAACAGGATACATTACTACAGTATGTTCTATAGAGGTGTACCACCCCAACAGGATACATTACTACATTACTACAGTATGTTCTATAGAGGTGTACCATCCCAACAGGATACATTACTACAGTATGTTCTATAGAGGTGTACCACCCCAACAGGATACATTACTACATTACTACAGTATGTTCTAAAGAGGTGTACCACCCCAACAGGATACATTACTACAGTATGTTCTATAGAGGTGTACCATCCCAACAGGATACATTACTACAGTATGTTCTATAGAGGTGTACCACCCCAACAGGATACATTACTACATCGTATGTTCTATAGAGGTGTACCATCCCAACAGGATACATTACTACAGTATGTTCTATAGAGGTGTACCACCCCAACAGGATACATTACTACATGTATGTTATATAGAGGTGTACCATCCCAACAGGATACATTACTACATTACTACAGTATGTTCTATAGAGGTGTACCACCCCAACAGGATACATTACTACAGTATGTTCTATAGAGGTGTACCATCCCAACAGGATACATTACTACAGTATGTTCTATAGAGGTGTACCATCCCAACAGGATACATTACTACAGTATGTTCTATAGAGGTGTACCACCCCAACAGGATACATTACTATTCTACAGTATGTTCTATAGAGGTGTACCACCCCAACAGGATACATTACTACAGTATGTTCTATAGAGGTGTACCATCCCAACAGGATACATTACTACAGTATGTTCTATAGAGGTGTACCATCCCAACAGGATACATTACTACAGTATGTTCTATAGAGGTGTACCATCCCAACAGGATACATTACTACAGTATGTTCTATAGAGGTGTACCATCCCAACAGGATACATTACTACAGTATGTTCTATAGAGGTGTACCATCCCAACAGGATACATTACTACATAGTATGTTCTATAGAGGTGTACCATCCCAACAGGATACATTACTACAGTATGTTCTATAGAGGTGTACCACCCCAACAGGATACATTACTACATACTACAGTATGTTCTATAGAGGTGTACCATCCCAACAGGATACATTACTACAGTATGTTCTATAGAGGTGTACCACCCCAACAGGATACATTACTACAGTATGTTCTATAGAGGTGTACCACCCCAACAGGATACATTACTACAGTATGTTCTATAGAGGTGTACCATCCCAACAGGATACATTACTACAGTATGTTCTATAGAGGTGTACCATCCCAACAGGATACATTACTACAGTATGTTCTATAGAGGTGTACCACCCCAACAGGATACATTACTACAGTATGTTCTATAGAGGTGTACCATCCCAACAGGATACATTACTACAGTATGTTCTATAGAGGTGTACCACCCAACAGGATACATTACTACATGTATGTTCTATAGAGGTGTACCATCCCAACAGGATACATTACTACAGTATGTTCTATAGAGGTGTACCATCCCAACAGGATACATTACTACAGTATGTTCTATAGAGGTGTACCACCCCAACAGGATACATTACTACAGTATGTTCTATAGAGGTGTACCATCCCAACAGGATACATTACTACATTACTACAGTATGTTCTATAGAGGTGTACCATCCCAACAGGATACATTACTACATTACTACAGTATGTTCTATAGAGGTGTACCACCCCAACAGGATACATTACTACATTACTACAGTATGTTCTATAGAGTTGTACCACCCCAACAGGATACATTACTACAGTATGTTCTATAGAGGTGTACCATCCCAACAGGATACATTACTACAGTATGTTCTATAGAGGTGTACCACCCCAACAGGATACATTACTACATTACTAGTATGTTCTATAGAGGTGTACCACCCCAACAGGATATTTACTACATTACTACAGTATGTTCTATAGAGGTGTACCATCCCAACAGGATACATTACTACAGTATGTTCTATAGAGGTGTACCACCCCAACAGGATACATTACTACATTACTACAGTATGTTCTATAGAGGTGTACCATCCCAACAGGATACATTACTACAGTATGTTCTATAGAGGTGTACCACCCAACAGGATACATTACTACAGTATGTTCTATAGAGGTGTACCATCCCAACAGGATACATTACTACAGTATGTTCTATAGAGGTGTACCATCCCAACAGGATACATTACTACTTACAGTATGTTCTATAGAGGTGTACCACCCAACAGGATACATTACTACATTAGTATGTTCTATAGAGGTGTACCATCCCAACAGGATACATTACTACAGTATGTTCTATAGAGGTGTACCATCCCAACAGGATACATTACTACAGTATGTTCTATAGAGGTGTACCATCCCAACAGGATACATTACTACAGTATGTTCTATAGAGGTGTACCATCCCAACAGGATACATTACTACCAGTATGTTCTATAGAGGTGTACCACCCCAACAGGATACATTACCACCTACAGTATGTTCTATAGAGGTGTACCACCCCAACAGGATACATTACTACATCTACAGTATGTTCTATAGAGGTGTACCACCCCAACAGGATACATTACTACAGTATGTTCTATAGAGGTGTACCATCCCAACAGGATACATTACTACAGTATGTTCTATAGAGGTGTACCACCCAACAGGATACATTACTACAAGTATGTTCTATAGAGGTGTACCACCCCAACAGGATACATTACTACAGTATGTTCTATAGAGGTGTACCACCCCAACAGGATACATTACTACATAGTATGTTCTATAGAGGTGTACCACCCCAACAGGATACATTACTACATTACTAGTATGTTCTATAGAGGTGTACCATCCCAACAGGATACATTACTACAGTATGTTCTATAGAGGTGTACCACCCCAACAGGATACATTACTACAGTATGTTCTATAGAGGTGTACCATCCCAACAGGATACATTACTACATTACTAGTATGTTCTATAGAGGTGTACCACCCCAACAGGATACATTACTACATTACTACAGTATGTTCTATAGAGGTGTACCACCCAACAGGATACATTACTACATTACTACAGTATGTTCTATAGAGGTGTACCACCCAACAGGATACATTACTACAGTATGTTCTATAGAGGTGTACCATCCCAACAGGATACATTACTACAGTATGTTCTATAGAGGTGTACCATCCCAACAGGATACATTACTACATTACACAGTATGTTCTATAGAGGTGTACCACCCCAACAGGATACATTACTACACGTATGTTCTATAGAGGTGTACCATCCCAACAGGATACATTACTACAGTATGTTCTATAGAGGTGTACCATCCCAACAGGATACATTACTACATAACTACAGTACGTTCTATAGAGGTGTACCATCCCAACAGGATACATTACTACAGTATGTTCTATAGAGGTGTACCACCCCAACAGGATACATTACTACAGTATGTTCTATAGAGGTGTACCATCCCCAACAGGATACATTACTACAGTATGTTCTATAGAGGTGTACCATCCCAACAGGATACATTACTACATTACTACAGTATGTTCTATAGAGGTGTACCACCCCAACAGGATACATTACTACATTACTACAGTATGTTCTATAGAGGTGTACCATCCCAACAGGATACATTACTACAGTATGTTCTATAGAGGTGTACCATCCCAACAGGATACATTACTACAGTATGTTCTATAGAGGTGTACCACCCCAACAGGATACATTACTACATTATCAGTATGTTCTATAGAGGTGTACCACCCCAACAGGATACATTACTACATTCAGTATGTTCTATAGAGGTGTACCACCCCAACAGGATACATTACTACATTACTACAGTATGTTCTATAGAGGTGTACCATCCCAACAGGATACATTACTACAGTATGTTCTATAGAGGTGTACCATCCCAACATGATACATTACTACAGTATGTTCTATAGAGGTGTACCATCCCAACAGGATACATTACTACATTATGTTCTATAGAGGTGTACCATCCCAACAGGATACATTACTACATTATATGTTCTATAGAGGTGTACCATCCCAACAGGACACATTATTACATTACTACATTATGTTCTATAGAGGTGTACCACCCCAACAGGATACATTACTACATTATGTTCTATAGAGGTGTACCACCCCAACAGGATACATTACTACATCGTATGTTCTATAGAGGTGTACCACCCCAACAGGATACATTACTACAGTATGTTCTATAGAGGTGTACCATCCCAACAGGATACATTACTACAGTATGTTCTATAGAGGTGTACCACCCCAACAGGATACATTACTACAGTATGTTCTATAGAGGTGTACCATCCCAACAGGATACATTACTACATTACTACAGTATGTTCTATAGAGGTGTACCATCCCAACAGGATACATTACTACAGTATGTTCTATAGAGGTGTACCATCCCAACAGGACACATTACTACATTACTACAGTATGTTCTATAGAGGTGTACCATCCCAACAGGATACATTACTACAGTATGTTCTATAGAGGTGTACCACCCCAACAGGATACATTACTACAGTATGTTCTATAGAGGTGTACCACCCCAACAGGATACATTACTACAGTATGTTCTATAGAGGTGTACCATCCCAACAGGATACATTACTACAGTATGTTCTATAGAGGTGTACCACCCCAACAGGATACATTACTACAGTATGTTCTATAGAGGTGTACCATCCCAACAGGATACATTACTACATTACTACAGTATGTTCTATAGAGGTGTACCACCCCAACAGGATACATTACTACAGTATGTTCTATAGAGGTGTACCATCCCAACAGGATACATTACTACAGTATGTTCTATAGAGGTGTACCACCCCAACAGGATACATTACTACAGTATGTTCTATAGAGGTGTACCATCCCAACAGGATACATTACTACATCAAGTATGTTCTATAGAGGTGTACCATCCCAACAGGATACATTACTACAGTATGTTCTATAGAGGTGTACCATCCCAACAGGATACATTACTACAGTATGTCCTATAGAGGTGTACCACCCCAACAGGATACATTACTACAGTATGTTCTATAGAGGTGTACCACCCAACAGGATACATTACTACAGTATGTTCTATAGAGGTGTACCATCCCAACAGGATACATTACTACATACTAGTATGTTCTATAGAGGTGTACCATCCCAACAGGATACATTACTACAGTATGTTCTATAGAGGTGTACCACCCCAACAGGATACATTACTACATTACTACAGTATGTTCTATAGAGGTGTACCATCCCAACAGGATACATTACTACAGTATGTTCTATAGAGGTGTACCATCCCAACAGGATACATTACTACAGTATGTTCTATAGAGGTGTACCACCCAACAGGATACATTACTACATTAGTATGTTCTATAGAGGTGTACCATCCCAACAGGATACATTACTACAGTATGTTCTATAGAGGTGTACCATCCCAACAGGATACATTACTACAGTATGTTCTATAGAGGTGTACCACCCAACAGGATACATTACTACAGTATGTTCTATAGAGGTGTACCACCCCAACAGGATACATTACTACAGTATGTTCTATAGAGGTGTACCATCCCAACAGGATACATTACTACAGTATGTTCTATAGAGGTGTACCACTCCAACAGGATACATTACTACAGTATGTTCTATAGAGGTGTACCACCCAACAGGATACATTACTACAGTATGTTCTATAGAGGTGTACCATCCCAACAGGATACATTACTACAGTATGTTCTATAGAGGTGTACCATCCCAACAGGATACATTACTACAGTATGTTCTATAGAGGTGTACCACCCCAACAGGATACATTACTACAGTATGTTCTATAGAGGTGTACCACCCCAACAGGATACATTACTACATTACTACAGTATGTTCTATAGAGGTGTACCACCCCAACAGGATACATTACTACATTACACAGTATGTTCTATAGAGGTGTACCACCCCAACAGGATACATTACTACATTCAGTATGTTCTATAGAGTTGTACCACCCAACAGGATACATTACTACAGTATGTTCTATAGAGGTGTACCATCCCAACAGGATACATTACTACAGTATGTTCTATAGAGGTGTACCATCCCAACAGGATACATTACTACATTCTACAGTATGTTCTATAGAGGTGTACCACCCCAACAGGATATATTACTACATTACTACAGTATGTTCTATAGAGGTGTACCATCCCAACAGGATACATTACTACAGTATGTTCTATAGAGGTGTACCATCCCAACAGGATACATTACTACATTACTACAGTATGTTCTATAGAGGTGTACCATCCCAACAGGATACATTACTACAGTATGTTCTATAGAGGTGTACCACCCCAACAGGATACATTACTACAGTATGTTCTATAGAGGTGTACCACCCCAACAGGATACATTACTACATTACTACAGTATGTTCTATAGAGGTGTACCATCCCAACAGGATACATTACTACAGTATGTTCTATAGAGGTGTACCATCCCAACAGGATACATTACTACAGTATGTTCTATAGAGGTGTACCATCCCAACAGGATACATTACTACAGTATGTTCTATAGAGGTGTACCACCCCAACAGGATACATTACTACAGTATGTTCTATAGAGGTGTACCATCCCAACAGGATACATTACTACAGTATGTTCTATAGAGGTGTACCATCCCAACAGGATACATTACTACAGTATGTTCTATAGAGGTGTACCACCCCAACAGGATACATTACTACAGTATGTTCTAAAGAGCTGTACCATCCCAACAGGATACATTACTACATTACTACAGTATGTTCTATAGAGGTGTACCACCCCAACAGGATACATTACTACATCGTATGTTCTATAGAGGTGTACCACCCCAACAGGATACATTACTACACAGTATGTTCTATAGAGTTGTACCATCCCCAACAGGATACATTACTACAGTATGTTCTATAGAGGTGTACCATCCCAACAGGATACATTACTACAGTATGTTCTATAGAGGTGTACCATCCCAACAGGATACATTACTACATTACTACTGTATGTTCTATAGAGGTGTACCACCCCAACAGGATACATTACTACATTACTACAGTATGTTCTATAGAGGTGTACCATCCCAACAGGATACATTACTACAGTATGTTCTATAGAGGTGTACCATCCCAACAGGATACATTACTACAAGTATGTTCTATAGAGGTGTACCATCCCAACAGGATACATTACTACAGTATGTTCTATAGAGGTGTACCACCCCAACAGGATACATTACTACAGTATGTTCTATAGAGGTGTACCACCCCAACAGGATACATTACTACATCTACAGTATGTTCTATAGAGGTGTACCATCCCAACAGGATACATTACTACAGTATGTTCTATAGAGGTGTACCACCCCAACAGGATACATTACTACAGTATGTTCTATAGAGGTGTACCACCCCAACAGGATACATTACTACATTACTACAGTATGTTCTATAGAGGTGTACCATCCCAACAGGATACATTACTACAGTATGTTCTATAGAGGTGTACCATCCCAACAGGATACATTACTACAGTATGTTCTATAGAGGTGTACCACCCCAACAGGATACATTACTACAGTATGTTCTATAGAGGTGTACCACCCCAACAGGATACATTACTACAGTATGTTCTATAGAGGTGTACCACCCCAACAGGATACATTACTACAGTATGTTCTATAGAGGTGTACCATCCCAACAGGATACATTACTACAGTATGTTCTATAGAGGTGTACCATCCCAACAGGATACATTACTACAGTATGTTCTATAGAGGTGTACCACCCCAACAGGATACATTACTACAGTATGTTCTAAAGAGCTGTACCATCCCAACAGGATACATTACTACATTACTACAGTATGTTCTATAGAGGTGTACCACCCCAACAGGATACATTACTACATTACTACAGTATGTTCTATAGAGGTGTACCACCCCAACAGGATACATTACTACATTACTACAGTATGTTCTATAGAGTTGTACCACCCCAACAGGATACATTACTACAGTATGTTCTATAGAGGTGTACCATCCCAACAGGATACATTACTACAGTATGTTCTATAGAGGTGTACCATCCCAACAGGACACATTACTACAGTATGTTCTATAGAGGTGTACCACCCCAACAGGATACATTACTACAGTATGTTCTAAAGAGGTGTACCATCCCAACAGGATACATTACTACAGTATGTTCTATAGAGGTGTACCATCCCAACAGGATACATTACTACATTACTACAGTATGCTCTATAGAGGTGTACCATCCCAACAGGATACATTACTACAGTATGTTCTATAGAGGTGTACCACCCCAACAGGATACATTACTACAGTATGTTCTATAGAGGTGTACCATCCCAACAGGATACATTACTACATTACTACAGTATGCTCTATAGAGGTGTACCATCCCAACAGGATACATTACTACAGTATGTTCTATAGAGGTGTACCACCCCAACAGGATACATTACTACAGTATGTTCTATAGAGGTGTACCATCCCAACATGATACATTACTACAGTATGTTCTATAGAGGTGTACCACCCCAACAGGATACATTACTACAGTATGTTCTATAGAGGTGTACCATCCCAACAGGATACATTACTACAGTATGTTCTATAGAGGTGTACCATCCCAACAGGATACATTACTACAGTATGTTCTATAGAGGTGTACCATCCCCAACAGGATACATTACTACAGTATGTTCTATAGAGGTGTACCATCCCAACAGGATACATTACTACATTACAGTATGTTCTATAGAGGTGTACCATCCCAACAGGATACATTACTACAGTATGTTCTATAGAGGTGTACCACCCCAACAGGATACATTACTACATTACTACAGTATGTTCTATAGAGGTGTACCATCCCAACAGGATACATTACTACAGTATGTTCTATAGAGGTGTACCACCCAACAGGATACATTACTACAGTATGTTCTATAGAGGTGTACCACCCAACAGGATACATTACTACAGTATGTTCTATAGAGGTGTACCATCCCAACAGGATACATTACTACAGTATGTTCTATAGAGGTGTACCACCCCAACAGGATACATTACTACATTATGTTCTATAGAGGTGTACCATCCCAACAGGATACATTACTACATTACTACAGTATGTTCTATAGAGGTGTACCACCCAACAGGATACATTACTACATTACTACAGTATGTTCTATAGAGGTGTACCATCCCAACAGGATACATTACTACAGTATGTTCTATAGAGGTGTACCATCCCAACAGGATACATTACTACATACAGTATGTTCTATAGAGGTGTACCATCCCAACAGGATACATTACTACATTACACAGTATGTTCTATAGAGGTGTACCACCCCAACAGGATACATTACCACATCTACAGTATGTTCTATAGAGGTGTACCACCCCAACAGGATACATTACTACATTACTACAGTATGTTCTATAGAGGTGTACCATCCCAACAGGATACATTACTACAGTATGTTCTATAGAGGTGTACCATCCCAACAGGATACATTACTACAGTATGTTCTATAGAGGTGTACCACCCCAACAGGATACATTACTACATTACTAGTATGTTCTATAGAGGTGTACCACCCCAACAGGATACATTACTACAGTATGTTCTATAGAGGTGTACCACCCCAACAGGATACATTACTACATTACTACAGTATGTTCTATAGAGGTGTACCACCCCAACAGGATACATTACTACATTACACAGTATGTTCTATAGAGGTGTACCATCCCAACAGGATACATTACTACAGTATGTTCTATAGAGGTGTACCATCCCAACAGGATACATTACTACAGTATGTTCTATAGAGGTGTACCACCCCAACAGGATACATGACTACATTATGTTCTATAGAGGTGTACCACCCCAACAGGATACATTACTACATTACTACAGTATGTTCTAAAGAGGTGTACCATCCCAACAGGATACATTACTACAGTTTGTTCTATAGAGGTGTACCATCCCAACAGGACACATTACTACATTACTACAGTATGTTCTAAAGAGGTGTACCATCCCAACAGGATACATTACTACAGTATGTTCTATAGAGGTGTACCACCCCAACAGGATACATTACTACAGTATGTTCTATAGAGGTGTACCACCCCAACAGGATACATTACTACAGTATGTTCTATAGAGGTGTACCATCCCAACAGGATACATTACTACAGTATGTTCTATAGAGGTGTACCACCCCAACAGGATACATTACTACATTATGTTCTATAGAGGTGTACCATCCCAACAGGATACATTACTACATTACTACAGTATGTTCTATAGAGGTGTACCACCCCAACAGGATACATTACTACAGTATGTTCTATAGAGGTGTACCATCCCAACAGGATACATTACTACAGTATGTTCTATAGAGGTGTACCACCCCAACAGGATACATTACTACATTATGTTCTATAGAGGTGTACCATCCCAACAGGATACATTACTACATTACTACAGTATGTTCTATAGAGGTGTACCACCCCAACAGGATACATTACTACAGTATGTTCTATAGAGGTGTACCATCCCAACAGGATACATTACTACAGTATGTTCTATAGAGGTGTACCACCCCAACAGGATACATTACTACAGTATGTTCTATAGAGGTGTACCATCCCAACAGGATACATTACTACAGTATGTTCTATAGAGGTGTACCATCCCAACAGGATACATTACTACAGTATGTTCTATAGAGGTGTACCATCCCAACAGGATACATTACTACAGTATGTTCTATAGAGGTGTACCATCCCCAACAGGATACATTACTACACAGTATGTTCTATAGAGGTGTACCATCCCAACAGGATACATTACTACAGTATGTTCTATAGAGGTGTACCATCCCAACAGGATACATTACTACAGTATGTTCTATAGAGGTGTACCACCCCAACAGGATACATTACTACATTATGTTCTATAGAGGTGTACCATCCCAACAGGATACATTACTACATCCAGTATGTTCTATAGAGGTGTACCATCCCCAACAGGATACATTACTACATTACTACAGTATGTTCTATAGAGGTGTACCATCCCAACAGGATACATTACTACAGTATGTTCTATAGAGGTGTACCATCCCAACAGGATACATTACTACATTACAGTATGTTCTATAGAGGTGTACCATCCCAACAGGATACATTACTACATAACAGTATGTTCTATAGAGGTGTACCACCCCAACAGGATACATTACCACATTACTACAGTATGTTCTATAGAGGTGTACCACCCCAACAGGATACATTACTACATTACTACAGTATGTTCTATAGAGGTGTACCATCCCAACAGGATACATTACTACAGTATGTTCTATAGAGGTGTACCATCCCAACAGGATACATTACTACATTATGTTCTATAGAGGTGTACCACCCCAACAGGATACATTACTACATTACTACAGTATGTTCTATAGAGGTGTACCACCCCAACAGGATACATTACTACAGTATGTTCTATAGAGGTGTACCACCCCAACAGGATACATTACTACATTACTACAGTATGTTCTATAGAGGTGTACCACCCCAACAGGATACATTACTACACAGTATGTTCTATAGAGGTGTACCACCCAACAGGATACATTACTACAGTATGTTCTATAGAGGTGTACCACCCAACAGGATACATTACTACAGTATGTTCTATAGAGGTGTACCATCCCAACAGGATACATTACTACAGTATGTTCTATAGAGGTGTACCACCCCAACAGGATACATTACTACATGTATGTTCTATAGAGGTGTACCATCCCAACAGGATACATTACTACAACAGTATGTTCTATAGAGGTGTACCATCCCAACAGGATACATTACTACAGTATGTTCTATAGAGGTGTACCATCCCAACAGGATACATTACTACAGTATGTTCTATAGAGGTGTACCACCCCAACAGGATACATTACTACAGTATGTTCTATAGAGGTGTACCATCCCAACAGGATACATTACTACATTACTACAGTATGTTCTATAGAGGTGTACCACCCAACAGGATACATTACTACAGTATGTTCTATAGAGGTGTACCACCCCAACAGGATACATTACTACAGTATGTTCTATAGAGGTGTACCATCCCAACAGGATACATTACTACAGTATGTTCTATAGAGGTGTACCACCCCAACAGGATACATTACTACAGTATGTTCTATAGAGGTGTACCATCCCAACAGGATACATTACTACAGTATGTTCTATAGAGGTGTACCACCCCAACAGGATACATTACTACAGTATGTTCTATAGAGGTGTACCACCCAACAGGATACATTACTACATTACTACAGTATGTTCTATAGAGGTGTACCACCCCAACAGGATACATTACTACAGTATGTTCTATAGAGGTGTACCATCCCAACAGGATACATTACTACAGTATGTTCTATAGAGGTGTACCACCCCAACAGGATACATTACTACATTACTACAGTATGTTCTATAGAGGTGTACCACCCAACAGGATACATTACTACAGTATGTTCTATAGAGGTGTACCATCCCAACAGGACACATTACTACATTCCAGTATGTTCTATAGAGGTGTACCACCCCAACAGGATACATTACTACAGTATGTTCTATAGAGGTGTACCACCCCAACAGGATACATTACTACAGTATGTTCTATAGAGGTGTACCACCCCAACAGGATACATTACTACAGTATGTTCTATAGAGGTGTACCACCCCAACAGGATACATTACTACAGTATGTTCTATAGAGGTGTACCATCCCAACAGGATACATTACTACAGTATGTTCTATAGAGGTGTACCACCCCAACAGGATACATTACTACAGTATGTTCTATAGAGGTGTACCATCCAACAGGATACATTACTACAGTATGTTCTATAGAGGTGTACCATCCCAACAGGATACATTACTACATTACTACAGTATGTTCTATAGAGGTGTACCACCCCAACAGGATACATTACTACATTACTACAGTATGTTCTATAGAGTTGTACCACCCCAACAGGATACATTACTACAGTATGTTCTATAGAGGTGTACCATCCCAACAGGATACATTACTACAGTATGTTCTATAGAGGTGTACCATCCCAACAGGACACATTACTACATTACTACTGTATGTTCTATAGAGGTGTACCACCCCAACAGGATATATTACTACATTCCAGTATGTTCTAAAGAGGTGTACCATCCCAACAGGATACATTACTACAGTATGTTCTATAGAGGTGTACCATCCCAACAGGATACATTACTACATTACTACAGTATGCTCTATAGAGGTGTACCATCCCAACAGGATACATTACTACAGTATGTTCTATAGAGGTGTACCACCCCAACAGGATACATTACTACAGTATGTTCTATAGAGGTGTACCATCCCAACAGGATACATTACTACATTACTACAGTATGTTCTATAGAGGTGTACCATCCCAACAGGATACATTACTACAGTATGTTCTATAGAGGTGTACCACCCCAACAGGATACATTACTACAGTATGTTCTATAGAGGTGTACCATCCCAACATGATACATTACTACAGTATGTTCTATAGAGGTGTACCATCCCAACAGGATACATTACTACAGTATGTTCTATAGAGGTGTACCATCCCAACAGGATACATTACTACAGTATGTTCTATAGAGGTGTACCATCCCAACATGATACATTACTACAGTATGTTCTATAGAGGTGTACCATCCCAACAGGATACATTACTACAGTATGTTCTATAGAGGTGTACCATCCCAACAGGATACATTACTACATTACTACAGTATGTTCTATAGAGGTGTACCATCCCAACAGGATACATTACTACAGTATGTTCTATAGAGGTGTACCATCCCCAACAGGATACATTACTACAGTATGTTCTATAGAGGTGTACCACCCCAACAGGAAATTACATTACTACAGTATGTTCTATAGAGGTGTACCACCCCAACAGGATACATTACTACAGTATGTTCTATAGAGGTGTACCATCCCAACAGGATACATTACTACATTACTACAGTATGTTCTATAGAGGTGTACCACCCCAACAGGATACATTACCACATTACTGTCCTGGATCTGCACAGCTCTGCGAGGGCCTGGGATCGGGAGAGACACTTAAGTGTTTTAGTACTATATCTCTTGACACAATGATGAAAATAATCATGGCCTCTAAACCTTCAAGCTGCATACTGGATCCTATTCCTACTAAACTGCTGAAGGAGCTGCTTCCTGTGCTTGGCCCTCCTATGTTGAACATAATAAACAGCTCTCTATCCACCGGATGTGTACCAAACTCACTAAAAGTGGCAGTGATAAAGCCTCTCTTGAAAAAAGCCAAACCTTGACCCGGAAAATATAAAAAAACTATCGGCCTATATCGAATCTTCCATTCCTCTCAAAAATTTTTAGAAAAAGCTGTTGCGCAGCAACCTCACTGCCTTTCTGAAGACAAACAATGTGTACGAAATGCTTCAGTCTGGTTTTAGACCCCATCATAGCACTGAGACTGCACTTGTGAAGGTGGTAAATGACCTTTTAATGGCGTCAGACCGAGGCTCTGCATCTGTCCTCGTGCTACTAGACCTTAGTGCTGCCTTTGACACCATCGATCACCACATTCTTTTGGAGAGACTGAAACCCAAATTGGTCTACACGGACAAGTTCTGGCCTGGTTTAGATCTTACCTGTCGGAAAGATATCAGTTTGTCTCTGTGAATGGTCTGTCCTCCGACAAATCAACTGTACATTTCGGGTGTTCCTCAAGGTTCCGTTTTAGGACCACTATTGTTTTTTCACTATATATTTTACCTCTTGGGGATGTTATTCGAAAACATAATGTTAACTTTCACTGCTATGCGGATGACACACAGCTGTACATTTCAATGAAACATGGTGAAGCCCCAAAATTGCCCTCGCTAGAAGCCTGTGTTTCAGACATAAGGAAGTGGATGGCTGAAAACTTTTTACTTTTAAACTCGGACAAAACAGAGATGCTTGTTCTAGGTCCCAAGAAACAAAGAGATCTTCTGTTAAATCTGACAATTCATCTTGATGGTTGTAAAGTCGTCTCAAATAAAACTGTGAAGGACCTCGAAGCGTTACTCTTGACCCTGATCTCTCTTTTGGACTGAACATATCAAGACTGTTTCAAGGACAGCTTTTTTCCATCTACGTAACATTGCAAAAATCAGAAATTTTCTGTCCAAAAATGATGCAGAAAAATTAATCCATGCATTTGTTACTTCTAGGTTAGACTACTGCAATGCTCTATTTTCCGGCTACCCGGATAAAGCACTAAATAAACTTCAGTTAGTGCTAAATACGGCTGCTAGAATCCTGACTAGAACCAAGAAATTTGATCATATTACTCCAGTGCTAGCTTCCCTACACTGGCTTCCTGTTAAGGCAAGGGCTGATTTCAAGGTTTTACTGTTAACCTATAAAGCGTTACATGGGCTTGCTCCTACCTATCTTTCCGAGTTGGTCCTGCCGTACATACCAATACGTACGCTACGGTCACAAGACGCAGGCCTCCTAATTGTCCCTAGAATTTCTAAGCAAACAGCGGGAGGCAGGGCTTTCTCCTATAGATCTCCATTTTTATGGAACAGTCTGCCTACCCATGTGAGAGACGCAGACTCGGTCTCAACCTTTAAGTCTTTACTGAAGACTTATCTCTTCAGTAGGTCATATGATTGAGTGTAGTCTGGCCCAGGAGTGTGAAGGTGAACGGAAAGGCTCTGGAGCAACGAACAGCCCTTGCTGTCTCTGCCGGGCCGGTTCCCCTCTCCACTGGGGTTCTCTGCCTCTAACCCTGTTGCAGGGGCTGAGTCACTGGCTTGCTGGTGCTCTTTCATGCCGTCCCTGGGAGGGGTGCGTCACTTGAGTGGGTTGAGTTACTGACATGATCTTCCTGCCTGGGTTGGCGCCCCCCCTTGGTTTGTGCTGTGGTGGAGACCTCTGTGGGCTATACTCGGCCTTGTCTCAGGATTGTAAGTTGGTGGTTGAGGATATCCCTCTAGTGGTGCGGGGGCTGTGCTTTGGCAGAGTGGGTGGGGTTATATCCTTCCTGTTTGGCCCTGTCCGGGGGTTTCTTCGGATGGGGCCACAGTGTCTCCGGACCGCTCCTGTCTCAGCCTCCAGTATTTATGCTGCAGTAGTTTATGTGTCGGGGGGCTGGGGTTAGTTGGTTATACCTGGAGTACTTCTCCTGTCTTATCCAGTGTCCTGTGTGAATTTAAGTATGCTCTCTCTAATTCTCTCATTCTCTCTTTCTCTCTGAGAACCTGAGCCCTAGGACCATACGTCAGGACTACCGGGCATGATGACACCTTGCTGTCCCCAGTCCGCCTGGCCTTGCTGCTATTCCAGTTTCAACTGTTCTGCCTGCGGTTCCCGAAACCCCTACCTGTCCCAGACCTGCTGTTTTCAACTCTTAATGATCGCTATGAAAAGCCAACTGAGAGACCTGAGCACCTAGGACCATACGTCGGGACTACCGGCCGTGGTGACTCCTTGCTGTCCCCCAGTCCGCCTGGCCTTGCTGCTATTCCAGTTTCAACTGTTCTGCCTGCGGTTATGGAACCCCTACCTGTCCCAGACCTGCTGTTTTCAACTCTTAATGATCGGCTATGAAAAGCCAACTGAGATTTATTCCTGATTATTATTTGACCATGCTTGTCACTTATGAACATTTTTGAACATCTTGGCATGGTTCTGTTATAATCTTCACCCGGCACAGCCAGAAGAGGACTGGCCACCCCTCATAGCCTGGTTCCTCTCTAGGTTTCTTCCTAGGTTTTCGCCTTTCTAGGGAGTTTTTCCTAGCCACCGTGCTTCTACACCTGCATTACTAGCTGTTTGGGGTTTTAGGCTGGGTTTCTGTACAGCACTTCGAGATATTAGCTGATGTAAGAAGGGCTATATAAAATAAAATTGATTGAAAATTTATTGATTACTACAGTATGTTCTATAGAGGTGTACCACCCCAACAGGATACATTACTACATTACTACAGTATGTTCTATAGAGGTGTACCATCCCAACAGGATACATTACTACAGTATGTTATATAGAGGTGTACCATCCCAACAGGATACATTACTACATTATGTTCTATAGAGGTGTACCACCCCAACAGGATACATTACTACATTACTACAGTATGTTCTATAGAGGTGTACCACCCCAACAGGATACATTACTACAGTATGTTCTATAGAGGTGTACCACCCCAACAGGATACATTACTACATTACTACAGTATGTTCTATAGAGGTGTACCACCCCAACAGGATACATTACTACATTACTACAGTATGTTCTATAGAGGTGTACCATCCCAACAGGATACATTACTACAGTATGTTCTATAGAGGTATACCATCCCAACATGATACATTACTACAGTATGTTCTATAGAGGTGTACCACCCCAACAGGATACATGACTACATTATGTTCTATAGAGGTGTACCACCCCAACAGGATACATTACTACATTACTACAGTATGTTCTAAAGAGGTGTACCATCCCAACAGGATACATTACTACATTACTACAGTTTGTTCTATAGAGGTGTACCATCCCAACAGGACACATTACTACATTACTACTGTATGTTCTATAGAGGTGTACCACCCCAACAGGATATATTACTACATTACTACAGTATGTTCTAAAGAGGTGTACCATCCCAACAGGATACATTACTACAGTATGTTCTATAGAGGTGTACCACCCCAACAGGATACATTACTACAGTATGTTCTATAGAGGTGTACCACCCCAACAGGATACATTACTACAGTATGTTCTATAGAGGTGTACCACCCCAACAGGATACATTACTACATACACAGTATGTTCTATAGAGGTGTACCACCCCAACAGGATACATTACTACATTACTACAGTTTGTTCTATAGAGGTGTACCATCCCAACAGGACACATTACTACATTACTACTGTATGTTCTATAGAGGTGTACCACCCCAACAGGATATATTACTACATTACTACAGTATGTTCTAAAGAGGTGTACCATCCCAACAGGATACATTACTACAGTATGTTCTATAGAGGTGTACCACCCCAACAGGATACATTACTACAGTATGTTCTATAGAGGTGTACCACCCCAACAGGATACATTACTACAGTATGTTCTATAGAGGTGTACCATCCCAACAGGATACATTACTACATTATGTTCTATAGAGGTGTACCATCCCCAACAGGATACATTACTACATTACTACAGTATGTTCTATAGAGGTGTACCACCCCAACAGGATACATTACTACAGTATGTTCTATAGAGGTGTACCACCCCAACAGGATACATTACTACATTACTACAGTATGTTCTAAAGAGGTGTACCATCCCAACAGGATACATTACTACAGTATATTCTATAGAGGTGTACCACCCCAACAGGATACATTACTACAGTATGTTCTATAGAGGTGTACCACCCCAACAGGATACATTACTACAGTATGTTCTATAGAGGTGTACCACCCCAACAGGATACATTACTACATTATGTTCTATAGAGGTGTACCATCCCAACAGGATACATTACTACATTACTACAGTATGTTCTATAGAGGTGTACCACCCCAACAGGATACATTACTACAGTATGTTCTATAGAGGTGTACCATCCCAACAGGATACATTACTACATTATGTTCTATAGAGGTGTACCACCCCAACAGGATACATTACTACAGTATGTTCTATAGAGGTGTACCACCCCAACAGGATACATTACTACAGTATGTTCTATAGAGGTGTACCATCCCAACAGGATACATTACTACAGTATGTTCTATAGAGGTGTACCACCCCAACAGGATACATTACTACATTACTACAGTATGTTCTATAGAGGTGTACCACCCCAACAGGATACATTACTACAGTATGTTCTATAGAGGTGTACCATCCCAACAGGATACATTACTACAGTATGTTCTATAGAGGTGTACCATCCCAACAGGATACATTACTACAGTATGTTCTATAGAGGTGTACCATCCCAACAGGACACATTACTACATTACTACTGTATGTTCTATAGAGGTGTACCACCCCAACAGGATATATTACTACATTACTACAGTATGTTCTAAAGAGGTGTACCATCCCAACAGGATACATTACTACAGTATGTTCTATAGAGGTGTACCACCCCAACAGGATACATTACTACAGTATGTTCTATAGAGGTGTACCATCCCAACAGGATACATTACTACATTACTACAGTATGTTCTATAGAGGTGTACCATCCCAACAGGATACATTACTACAGTATGTTCTATAGAGGTGTACCATCCCAACAGGATACATTACTACAGTATGTTCTATAGAGGTGTACCATCCCAACAGGATACATTACTACAGTATGTTCTATAGAGGTGTACCACCCCAACAGGATACATTACTACATTACTACAGTATGTTCTATAGAGGTGTACCATCCCAACAGGATACATTACCACATTACTACAGTATGTTCTATAGAGGTGTACCACCCCAACAGGATACATTACTACATTACTACAGTATGTTCTATAGAGGTGTACCATCCCAACAGGATACATTACTACAGTATGTTCTATAGAGGTGTACCACCCCAACAGGATACATTACTACATTATGTTCTATAGAGGTGTACCACCCCAACAGGATACATTACTACATTACTACAGTATGTTCTATAGAGGTGTACCACCCCAACAGGATACATTACTACAGTATGTTCCTATAGAGGTGTACCACCCCAACAGGATACATTACTACAGTATGTTCTATAGAGGTGTACCACCCCAACAGGATACATTACTACATTACTACAGTATGTTCTATAGAGGTGTACCACCCCAACAGGATACATTACTACATTACTACAGTATGTTCTATAGAGGTGTACCATCCCAACAGGATACATTACTACAGTATGTTCTATAGAGGTATACAATCCCAACAGGATACATGACTACATTATGTTCTATAGAGGTGTACCACCCCAACAGGATACATTACTACATTACTACAGTATGTTCTAAAGAGGTGTACCATCCCAACAGGATACATTACTACATTACACAGTTTGTTCTATAGAGGTGTACCATCCCAACAGGACACATTACTACATTACTACTGTATGTTCTATAGAGGTGTACCACCCCAACAGGATATATTACTACATTACTACAGTATGTTCTATAGAGGTGTACCATCCCAACAGGATACATTACTACAGTATGTTCTATAGAGGTGTACCACCCCAACAGGATACATGACTACATTATGTTCTATAGAGGTGTACCACCCCAACAGGATACATTACTACATTACTACAGTATGTTCTAAAGAGGTGTACCATCCCAACAGGATACATTACTACATTACTACAGTTTGTTCTATAGAGGTGTACCATCCCAACAGGACACATTACTACATTACTACTGTATGTTCTATAGAGTGTACCACCCCAACAGGATATATTACTACATTACCAGTATGTTCTAAAGAGGTGTACCATCCCAACAGGATACATTACTACAGTATGTTCTATAGAGTGTACCAACCCCAACAGGATACATTACTACAGTATGTTCTATAGAGGTGTACCACCCCAACAGGATACATTACTACAGTATGTTCTGTAGAGGTGTACCACCCCAACAGGATACATTACTACAGTATGTTCTATAGAGGTGTACCATCCCAACAGGATACATTACTACAGTATGTTCTATAGAGGTGTACCACCCCCAACAGGATACATTACTACATTATGTTCTATAGAGGTGTACCATCCCAACAGGATACATTACTACATTACTACAGTATGTTCTATAGAGGTGTACCACCCCAACAGGATACATTACTAGAGTATGTTCTATAGAGGTGTACCATCCCAACAGGATACATTACTACAGTATGTTCTATAGAGGTGTACCATCCCAACAGGATACATTACTACAGTATGTTCTATAGAGGTGTACCACCCCAACAGGATACATTACTACATTACTACAGTATGTTCTATAGAGGTGTACCATCCCAACAGGATACATTACTACAGTATGTTCTATAGAGGTGTACCATCCCAACAGGATACATTACTACATTATGTTCTATAGAGGTGTACCATCCCAACAGGATACATTACTACAGTATGTTCTATAGAGGTGTACCATCCCAACAGGATACATTACTACAGTATGTTCTATAGAGGTGTACCATCCCAACAGGATACATTACTACAGTACGTTCTATAGAGGTGTACCATCCCAACAGGATACATTACTACAGTATGTTCTATAGAGGTGTACCATCCCAACAGGACACATTACTACATTACTACTGTATGTTCTATAGAGGTGTACCACCCCAACAGGATACATTACTACATTACTACAGTATGTTCTATAGAGGTGTACCACCACAACAGGATACATGACTACATTATGTTCTATAGAGGTGTACCATCCCAACAGGACACAATACTACATTACTACTGTATGTTCTATAGAGGTGTACCATCCCAACAGGATATATTACTACATTACTACAGTATGTTCTAAAGAGGTGTACCATCCCAACAGGATACATTACTACAGTATGTTCTATAGAGGTGTACCACCCCAACAGGATACATTACTACAGTATGTTCTATAGAGGTGTACCACCCCAACAGGATACATTACTACAGTATGTTCTATAGAGGTGTACCATCCCAACAGGATACATTACTACAGTATGTTCTATAGAGGTGTACCACCCCAACAGGATACATTACTACATTATGTTCTATAGAGGTGTACCATCCCAACAGGATACATTACTACATTACTACAGTATGTTCTATAGAGGTGTACCACCCCAACAGGATACATTACTACAGTATGTTCTATAGAGGTGTACCATCCCAACAGGATACATTACTACAGTATGTTCTATAGAGGTGTACCATCCCAACAGGATACATTACTACAGTATGTTCTATAGAGGTGTACCACCCCAACAGGATACATTACTACAGTATGTTCTATAGAGGTGTACCATCCCAACAGGATACATTACTACAGTATGTTCTATAGAGGTGTACCATCCCAACAGGATACATTACTACATTATGTTCTATAGAGGTGTACCATCCCAACAGGATACATTACTACAGTATGTTCTATAGAGGTGTACCACCCCAACAGGATACATTACTACATTATGTTCTATAGAGGTGTACCATCCCAACAGGATACATTACTACATTACTACAGTATGTTCTATAGAGGTGTACCACCCCAACAGGATACATTACTACAGTATGTTCTATAGAGGTGTACCATCCCAACAGGATACATTACTACATTACTACGGTATGTTCTATAGAGGTGTACCACCCCAACAGGATACATTACTACAGTATGTTCTATAGAGGTGTACCATCCCAACAGGATACATTACTACAGTATGTTCTATAGAGGTGTACCATCCCAACAGGATACATTACTACAGTATGTTCTATAGAGGTTGTGACGTCACGAGAGGCTACACAGCTTTCAGCGGGATTGCTCAAGTACTGCAAGGAGACCAGGTTCAACCAAAACAAGGATTTTATTAAAGGTCTTGGGAAACTAACGAAAGTATAACACAATACTGTTCTCTGGTGGCTCTTAAGGGCTAACAGTTCAGGGATGTCTCTTCCACATCCAAAATCATAACTCTCCCTCGCTCAAATAACTTTTCCCCAGTCTTACGGTCTTCCACGTTGCAGCTAGTGGCCAACCCAGCAAAACGTCCTTCCAAATGTCCCACACGTATTTCCACCGGTGCATATATCCAAAGGTGAGTATTTCCCCAAAGGTAAGTATCTCCAAATCCTTATATTCCTCCTGGAAGTGGACGTGCAGCACTCTTGTCCTCCAGAGAGCCCAGCTTGAGACGTGTCTCTTCCCTTCAACAAACCTTCAGCTCATCAGCTCCTGATTGGTTTCAGCTGCGTGGGAAGATTGGCCATAGAGGGTTGGAGTTCCCGACCATACCAGCAGATGGAGCCATAGCTGTCTGGGTTTGCAGCCATCTCAGGGGGATGTAACGTCCCTCCAGGACACAGCCTCTCGTGACATCACATCCCCCTCCTCGGGACCGACGTCCTCGTCGGGTAAAGGCAGCGAAGAAGGCATCACGCCGGGAGAGGGCGTCCGCATTGCCGTGGTGCTTGCCAGCCTGCTCTCTCTTCAACTCCTCCACCTCTAGGACCAGGGACTCAGCCTCCTGTTGTCTCTCCTTGAGTTTCTTACTGAACGCATCAGCCTTGGTTTTAGCAGAGTTTAGCTTCTGTTGAGCAGCTTTCAGTTCCTTCTCTCTCTCTGCCTCCGCATTCTTCATCTTGTTCTCCAACACCTTGTACTTCTCCTCTGCCTTCTTCTGGACCTCCTTACTACTGCGCAGGGTCTCCTCACACTCCCTCGATGGTCCTGCGCAGCCTCTCCAGCTCCTCCTGTTGCTTATGGAAGGAGCTCTGTTGGAGTTTAGCCTGGAGGATATCTAACTCTTCTGTCTTCATGTCTAACTGTTGCTTTAACAAACGATACCTCTCAGCGGTCCCCTTCCAGACCAGACAGTTCTTTGTCCAGATTCTGTAGCTCCGTCTCTGTGTCGGTCTGGGCACGACTGCCATCCCTATCAGAGCCCGGGGCGGGAGTGAGTAACTCGGAGGATTGCACCGGAGCCTTCCCAGGATGAGTCTTGCCTCTCCGTTTCCGAGGTACTTGGGTTATCCTCTCCTGAGACTCTCTCCAGAGTGGGTAAAAGGCTGGGCAGTCTCGTCCAATTAGGACAGGGACGGGAGGGAATCAACCACCCCCGCCGTCGTGTGTATGGTTCCCCGTGTGCTGGTCATTGTAAGTTCAGTAATGGGGTATTCTCTGGTGTCCCCATGGACACAGGAAACTGGGAGGACTTTCCCGGGGTCAGACACGTGGGGCCCACCAAATCCTTACGCACCAGGGTGGCCGCTACAGAATCCAGTAAGGCCTCCACATCATGGTGATTCACAGTTACCGGGCAGGTGGGGGGTCGATCTGGGCCGCCATCTACGACTCCCAAGAGCGAGGCAAACGGTGTGTGGGTGCTGAGCTGGAGGACTCCGCAGTGGGCATAGGTTCATCGGCTGGTTTCCCACACTGCCAGGAGAATGTCCCATCTCCCCACACCGGTAACACTGTCGAGTTTCCCCTCTGGTGTACTCTTCTTGGACCCGCCTGGTTCTGGCTCCCCTGAGCCGGGATAAGTCCTGACGTGGCTGGGTTCCCGAGACCTTGGGGTCCTGGACGGGTTCCTTCCCATTTGTGGTGGGCGCCGCCCTCCTGGGGTCTTTTCGGAAGCATTCAGCATCTCCGCTGTGGCCTGGCTTTTCCACAGCTTCCACGGTCAGATCAGCCGTGGTCAAGGCCTGTTGACTGATGAACCGTTTTGCCTCATAAGGCAGGGGCGCGTAGGTAACGATCCACCACAACGGCCTCCCACCACCGCCGCTGCTGTATTCCTCCTGTGATCCAGCCATTTCCTTGCGATTCGGACAAGTTCATGCGATCTGCGCCCGAGGAGGTTGGTCTGGTTGGAAGGTCCAGCTGTGAAAAGCGTGGCCATACCAAACTCTGTGAGTCCATATCTGCTGAGGATCTCAGACTTCAGGGCATCATAGTCAGCGTAACCTGGTCAGGGCCCAGGTCCCGGACAGCATTCAGCGATTCCCGGTTAGAAAGGGGCTAACAGACTAACCCACTGTTGCTTGGGCCAGGCTTCCTAGTGGCCGTGTTCAAATGCATGCAGGTATGCCTCAATGTCATCGGTAGCTCCCATCTTAGATATAAAGTCACTTGCCTTTATTGGGCGGGTATTTTGGACCACCCTCTGTCTCTGCAACTGCAGATTCCTCTGCCTTCAGAAGGTTGGCTTTCTTTTGCTCCTCCAAGAGAGCCAAGTTTGCTTACATCTGGGCTTGCTGGCCAGCAACAAGGGCTTTCAATATGTCCTCCATTTCAGTCGTCGGGGAGCCTACGGGAGCCAACCTTGGAAAACTGGGTGATCAAACCCGGTATCCTCCTCTGACATGCACTATTAACGGCTGGCGTGCCCGTATTCTCCACCATCTGTGACGTCACGCAGAGGCTACACAGCTTTCAGCGGGATTGCTCAAGTACTGCAAGGAGACCAGGTTCAACAAAACAAGGATTTTATTAAAGGTCTTGGGAAACTAACGAAAAGTATAACACAATACTGTTCTCTGTGGTGGCTCTTGGCTACACAGTTCAGGGATGTCTCTTCCACATCCAAAATCATAACTCTCCCTCGCTCAAATAACTTTTCCCCAGTCTTACGGTCTTCCACGTTGCAGCTAGGTGGCCAACCCAGCAAAACGTCTTCAAATGTCCTGACTATTTCCACCGGTCATATATCCAAAGGTGAGTATTTCCCCAAAGGTAAGTACAGTCTCCAAATCCTTATATTCCTCCTGAAGTGGACGTGCAGCACTCTTGTCCTCCAGAGAGCCCAGCTTGGAGCCCGTGTCTCTTCCCTTCAACAACCTTCAGCTCATCAGCTCCTGATTGGTTTCAGCTCATGGGAAGATTGGCCATAGAGGGTTGGAGTTCCCGACCATACCAGCAGATGGAGCCACGCTGTGTCCTGGGTTTGCAGCCATCTCAGGGGGATGTAACGTCCCTCCAGGACACAGCCTCTCGTGACATCACAAGGTGTACCACCCCAACAGGATACATTACTACATTACTACAGTATGTTCTATAGAGGTGTACCATCCCAACAGGATACATTACTACAGTATGTTCTATAGAGGTGTACCATCCCAACAGGATACATTACTACAGTATGTTATATAGAGGTGTACCATCCCAACAGGATACATTACTCAGTATGTTCTATAGAGGTGTACCATCCCAACAGGATACATTACTACAGTATGTTCTATAGAGGTGTACCATCCCAACAGGATACATTACTACAGTATGTTCTATAGAGGTGTACCATCCCAACAGGATACATTACTACAGTATGTTCTATAGAAGTGTACCATCCCAACAGGATACATTACTACACAGTATGTTCTATAGAGGTGTACCATCCCAACAGGATACATTAACACATTATGTTCTATAGAGGTGTGTACCATCCCAACAGGATACATTACTACAGTATGTCCTATAGAGGTAATCCCAACAGGACACATTACTAATTACTACAGTATGTTCTATAGAGGTGTACCATCCCAACAGGATACATTACTACACAGTATGTTCTATAGAGGTGTACCACTCAACAGGATACATTACTACAGTATGTTCTATAGAGTGTACCATCCCAACAGGATACATTACTACATTACTACATTATGTTCTATAGAGGTGTACCACCCCAACATGATACATTACTACAGTATGTTCTATAGAGGTGTACCATCCCAACAGGATACATTACTACAGTACTGTTCTATAGAGGTGTACCACCCCAACAGGATACATTACTACAGTATGTTCTATAGAGGTGTACCATCCCAACAGGATACATTACTACATTATGTTCTATAGAGGTGTACCACCCAACAGGATACATTACTACATTACACAGTATGTTCTATAGAGGTGTACCATCCCAACAGGATACGCATTACTACAGTATGTTCTATAGAGGTGCTACCACCCCCAACAGGATACATTACTATATTTTCTACAGTATGTTCTATAGAGGTGTACCATCCCAACAGGATACATTACTACAGTATGTTCTATAGAGGTGTACCATCCCAACAGGATACATTACTACATTATGTTCTATGAGAGTGTACCATCCCAACATGATACATTACTACAGTATGTTCTATAGAGGTGTACCATCCCAACAGGATACAATTACTACAGTATGTTCTATAGAGGTGTACCATCCCAAACAGGATACATTACTACAGTATGTTCTATAGAGTGTACCATCCCAACAGTGATACATTACTACAGTATGTTCTATAGAGATGTACCATCCCAACAGGATACATTACTACAGTATGTTCTATAAGTACCACCCCAACAGGATACATTACTACATTATGTTCTATAGAGGTGTACCACCCCAACAGGATACATTACTACATTACTACAGTATGTTCTATGGAGGTGTACCATCCCAACAGGATACATTACTACAGTATGTTCTATAGAGGTGTACCATCCCAACAGGATACATTACTACAGTATGTTCTATAGAGGTGTACCATCCCAACAGGATACATTACTACATTACTACAGTATGTTCTATAGAGGTGTACCACCCCAACAGGATACATTACCACATTACTACAGTATGTTCTATAGAGGTGTACCACCCCAACAGGATACATTACTACATTACTACAGTATGTTCTATAGAGGTGTACCATCCCAACAGGATACATTACTACAGTATGTTATATAGAGGTGTACCATCCCAACAGGATACATTACTACATTATGTATAGAGGAGGTCAGAGATCTGGCCGTGTGGTGCCAGGACAACAACCTCTCCCTCAACGTGACCAAGACAAAGGAGATGATTGCTTGGACTACAGGAAAAAAAAGAGGACTGAGCACGCCCCATTCTCATCGACGGGGCTGTAGTGGAACAGGTTGAGAGCTTCAAGTTCCTTGGTGTCCACATCACCAACGAACTATCATGGTCCAAGCACACCAAGACAGTCGTGAAGAGGGCACGACAAAGCCTATTCCCCCTCAGGAGACTAAAAAGATTTGGCATGGGTCCTCAGATCCTCAGAATTCTACAGCTGCACCATCGAGAGCATCCTGACTGGTTGCATCACCGTTTGGTATGGCAACTGCTTGGCCTCTGACCGCAAGGCACTACAGAGGGAGTGGTCGTACGGTTCAGTACATCACTGGGGCAAAGCTCCCTGCCATCCAAGACCTCTATACCAGGCGGTGTCAGAGGAGGGCCCTCAAATTGTCAAAGACTCCAGCCACCCCTAGTCATAGACTGTTCTCTCTGCTACCGCACGGCGAGCGGTACCGGAGTGCCAAGTCTGGGTCCAAAAGACTTCTCAACAGCTTCTACCCACAAGCCATAAGACTCTGAACAGCTAATCATGGCTACCCGGACTATTTGCACTTTGCCCCCCCCACCCCATCCTTTTACGCTGCTCTTACTCTGTTAAGTATTTATGCATAGTCACTTTAACTCTACCCACATGTAACATATTACCTCAACTACCTCAACTAGCCGGTGCCCCGCACATTGACTCTGCACCGGTACCCCCTGTATATATAGCCTCCCTACTGTCACTTTATTTTACTTCTGCTCTTTGTTTTTCTCAACACTTTTTTTGTTGTTGTTTCATTCTTACTTTTTTGTTTAAAATAAACGCACTGTTGGTTAAGGGCTGTAAGTAAAGCATTTCACTGTAATGTCTGCACTTGTTGTATTCGGCGCATGTACGACCAATAAAATTTGATTTGATTTGATTTGATTTGATTCTATAGAGGTGTACCACCCCAACAGGATACATTACTACATTACTACAGTATGTTCTATAGAAGTGTACCACCCCAACAGGATACATTACTACAGTATGTTCTATAGAGGTGTACCACTCAACAGGATACATTACTACATTACTACAGTATGTTCTCTAGAGTGTGTACCACCCCAACAGGATACATTACTACATTACTACAGTATGTTCTATAGAGGTGTACCACCCCAACAGGATACACATTACATTACATACAGTATGTTCTAAAGAGGTGTACCATCCCAACAGGATACATTACTACAGTATGTTCTATAGAGGTGTACCACCCCAACAGGATACATTACTACAGTATGTATCTATAGAGGTGTACCACCCCAACAGGATACATTACTACAGTATGTTCTATAGAGGTGTACCATCCCAACAGGATACATTACTACAGTATGTTCTATAGAGGTGTACCACCCCAACAGGATACATTACTACATTATGTTCTATAGAGGTGTACCATCCCAACAGGATACAGTTTACTACATTACTACAGTATGTTCTATAGAGGTGTACCACCCCAACAGGATACATTACTACAGTATGTTCTATAGAGGTGTACCATCCCAACAGGATACATTACTACAGTATGTCCTATAGAGGTGTACCATCCCAACAGGATACATTACTACAGTATGTTCTATAGAGTGTACCACCCAGCAGGATACATTTACTACATTACACACAGTATGTTCTATAGAGGTGTACCATCCCAACAGTATACATTACTCCAACAGTATGTTCTATAGAGGTGTACCATCCCAACAGGATACATTACTGCAGTATGTTCTTAGGGTACCATCCCCAACAGGATACATTACTACATTACTACATTATGTTCTATAGAGGTGTACCACCCAACAGGATACATTACTACAGTATGTTCACACTATACGAGAGGTGTACCATCCCAACAGGATACACTTACTACAGTATGTTCTATAGAGGTGATACCACCCCAACAGGATACATTACTACAGTATGTTCACCTAGAGGTGTACCATCCCCAACAGGATACATTACTACATTATGTTCTTATAGAGGTGTACCACCCCAACAGGATACATTAGCTACATTACACACAGTATGTTCTATAGAGGTGTACCATCCCAACAGGATACATTACTACAGTATGTTCTATAGAGGTGTAACACCTAACAGGATACATTACTACATTATGTTCTATAGAGGTGTACCATCCCAACAGGATACATTCACTACAGTATGTTCTATAGAGGTGTACCATCCCAACAGGATACATTACTACATTATGTTCTATGAGGTGTACCATCCCAACATGATAGCATTACTACAGTATGTTCATAGAGGTGTACCATCCCAACAGGATACACATTACTACAGTATGTTCCTATAGAGGTGTACCATCCCAACAGGATACATTACTACAGTATGTTCTATAGAGGTGTACCATCCCAACAGGATACATTACTACAGTATGTTCTATAGAGGTGTACCACCCCAACAGGATACATTACTACATTATGTTCTATAGAGGTGTACCACCCCAACAGGACACATTACTACATTACAACAGTATGTTCTATAGAGGTGTACCACCCCAACAGGATACATTACTACAGTATGTTCTATAGAGGTGTTACCATCCCAACAGGATACATACTACATTACTACAGTATGTTCTATGAGGTGTACCACCCCAACAGGATACATTACCACATTACTGTCCTGGATCTGCAGCAGACTCTGCAGAGGGCCTGGGATGGGAGAGACACTAAGTGTTTTAGTACTATATCTCTTGACACAATGATGAAAATAATCATGGCCTCTAAACCTTCAAGCTGCATACTGGATCCTATTCCTACTAAACTGCTGGGAAGGAGCTGCTTCCCCTGTGCTTGGGCCCTCCTATGTTGAACATAACACATGGCTCTCTATCCACCGGATGTGCTTGCAAACTCACTAAAAGTGGCAGTGATAAAGCCTCTCTTTGAAAAAGCCAAAACTCTTGACCCACGGAAAATATAAAAAACTATCGGCCTATATCGATCTTCCATTCCTCTCAAAAATTTTAGAAAAAAAGCTGCATTACAGCAGCAACTACTGCCTTTCTGAAGACAAACAATGTGTACGAAATGCTTCAGTCTTGTTTTGGACCCCATCACTTAGCACTGAGACTGCACTTTGGTGAAGGTGGTAAATGACCTTTTAATGGCGTCTAGATCGAGGCTCTGCATCTGTCCTCTCGTGCTACTAGACCTTAGTGCTGCCTTTGACACCATCGATCACCACATTCTTTTGGGAGACTGGAAACCCGAACCTTGGTCTACGGACGATCTGGCCTGGTTTTAGATCTTTTACCTGTCGGAAAGAGATATCAGTTTTGTCTCCTGTGAATGGTCTGTCCTCCGACAAAATCAACTGTACATTTCGGTGTTCCTCAAGGTTCCGTTTTTTAGGACCCACTATTGTTTTCACTATATTTTACCTCTTGGGGATGTTATTCGAAAACATAATGTTAACTTTTCACTACTATGCGGATGACACACAGCTGTACATTTCAATGAAACATGGTGAAGCCCCAAAATTGCCTCGTTAGAAGCCTGTGTTTCATACAAGGAAGTGGATGGCTGAAAACTTTTACTTTTAAAACTTCGGACAAAAACAGAGATGCTTGTTCTCAGGTCCCAAGAAACAAAGAGATCTTCTGTTAAATCTGACAATTCATCTTGATGGTTGTAAAGTCGTCTCCAAATAAAACTGTGAAGGACCTCAAGCAGATTACTCTTGACCCTGATCTCTCTTTTCGCACACATATCAAGACTGTTTCAAGGACAGCTTTTTCTTCCCATCCGTAACATTGCTAAAAAAATCAGAAATTTTCTGTCCAAAAACGATGCAGAAAAATTAATCCATGCATTTTGTTACTTCTAGGTTAGACTTCTAGCAATGCTCTATTTTCCGGCTATCCCCGGATAAAGCACTAAATAAACTTCAGTTAGTGCTAAATACGGCTCTAGAATCCTGACTAGAACCAAGAAATTTGATCATATTACTCAGTGCTAGCTTCCCTACACTGGCTTCCCTGTTAAGGCAAGGGCTGATTTCAAGGTTTTACTGTTAACCTATAAAAAAAGCTGTTACATGGGCTTGCTCCTACCTATCTTTCCGAGTTGGTCCTACCGTACATACCAATACGTACGCTCTGGTCACACAAGACGCCTTGGCCTCTAATTGTCAACCTTTAGAATTTCTAAGCAAACAGCGGGAGGCAGGGCTTTCTCCTATAGATCTCAATTTTTATGGAACAGTCTGCCTACCCATGTGAGAGCGCAGACTCGGTCTCAACCTTTAAGTCTTTACTGAAGACTTATCTCTTCAATGGAGTCATATGATTTAGTGTAGTCTGGCCCAGGGAGTGTGAAGGTGAACGGAAGGCTCTGGAGCAACAACAGCCCTTGCTGTCTCTGCCAGGAGCCGGTTCCCCTCTCACTGGGGTTCTCTGCCTCTAACCCTGTTGCAGGGGGGCTGAGTCACTGGCTTGCTGGTGCTCTTTCATGCCGTCCCCTGGGAGGGTGCGTCACTTGAGTGGGTTGAGTTACTGGCGTGATCTTCCTGCCTGGGTTGGCGCCCCCTTGGTTTGTGCTGTGGTGAACCTCTGTGGGCTATACTAGGCCTTGTCTCAGGATTGTAAGTTGGTGGTTGAGGATATCCCTCTAGTGAGTGTGAGGGCTGTGCTTTGGCAGAGTGGGTGGGGTTATATCCTTTCCTGTTTGGCCCTGTCCGGGTTTCTTCGGATGGGGCCACAGTGTCTCCACTCTGTCTCAGCCTCAGTATTTATGCTGCAGTAGTTTGTAATGTCGGTGGGGTTTAGTTGGTTATACCTGGAGTACTTCTCCTGTCTTATCAGTGTCCTGTGAATTTAAGTATGCTCTCTCCTAATTCTCTCGTTCTCTCTTTCTCTCTGAAACCTGAGCCCTAGACCATACGTCAGACTACCGGGCATGATACACCTTGCTGTCCCCCAGTCCGCCTGGCCTTGCTGCTATTCAGTTTCAACTGTTCTGCCTGCTCGATTCTGAAACCCCTACCTGTCCCAACCTGCTGTTTCAACTCTTAATATCGGTAACCTTTGAAGCCTGAGCACCTAGACCATGCGTCGGGACTGCACGGCCGTGGTGACTCCTTACTGTCCCCAGTCCCTGGCCTTGCTGCTATTCCAGTTTCAACTGTTCTGCCTGCGGTTATGAACCCCTACCTGTCCCCACCTGCTGTTTTCAACTCTTAATGATCGAAGCTGATGAAAAGCCAACTGATTTATTCACGTTATTATTTACCATGTATGTCACTTATAACATTTTTAACATCTTGGCATGGTTCTGTTATAATCTTCACCCGGCACAGCCAGAGGGGACTGGCCACCCCTCATAGCCTGGTTCCTCTCTAGGTTTCTTCCTAGGTTTTCGCCTTTCACAGGAGTTTTTCCTAGCCACCGTGCTTCTACACCTGCATTACTAGCTGTTTGGGGTTTTAGGCTGGGTTTCTGTACAGCATTGAGATATTAGCTGATGTAAGAAGGGCTATATAAATTAAAATTGATTGAAAATTTATTGATTACTACAGTATGTT
>NW_025537136.1:0-40901 GCF_020615455.1 Coregonus clupeaformis | reverse complement strand
ATCAATAAGGGATCATAGCACCTGGATTCACCTGGTCGGTCTATGTCATGGAAAGATACTTCACATTAAGTCAGTCATCAATTATTTAATTCAGGGAAACATCTGTGGAGGATTAGCCCCTACTAGCCTACTTGGTGTGATTCATATCTGTCCTCCACAGTGCCAGAATAAGTCCTGCTCATAGCTTCATGACATCCTGACTGTTTATCTCCCTAGATATGGGTATCTCCCTAGATATGGGTATCTCTCTAGATATGGGTACCTCCCTAGATATGGGTATCTTTCTAGATATGTGGTCCTCTGTAGCTCAGCTGGTAGAGCACGGCGCTTTAGTGCCAAGGTAGTGGGTTTCGATCCCCGGGACCACCCATACACAAAAAAATTAATGCACGCATGACTGTAAGTCGCTTAGGATAAAGCGTCTGCTAAAATGGCATATTATTATTATATGGGTATCTCTCTCGATATGGTTACCTCACTAGATATGGATATCTCTCTAGATATGGGTACCTCCTAGATGGGTACCTCCCCTAGATATGGATACTTCCTAGATATGGGTACCTCCCTAGATATGGGTACCTCTCTAGATATGGGTACCTCCCTAGATATGGGTACCTCCCTAGATATGGGAACCTCCCTAGATATGGGTACCTCCCTAGATATGGGTACCTCTCTAGATATGGATACCTCTCTAGATATGGGTACCCCTCTAGATATGGGTACCTCCCTAGATATGGGTACCTCCCTAGATATGGGTACCTCCCTAGATATGGGTACCTCCCTAGATATGGGTACCTCTCTAGATATGGGTACCTCTCTAGATATGGGTACCTCTCTAGATATGGGTACCTCTCTAGATATGGGTACCTCTCTAGATATGGGTACCTCTCTAGATATGGGTACCTCCCTAGACATGGGTACCTCCCTAGATATGGGTACCTCTCTAGATATGGGTACCTCTCTAGATATGGGTACCTCCCTAGATATGGGTACCTCTCCAGATATGGGTACCTCTCTAGCTATGGGTACCTCTCTAGATATGGGTACCTCCCTAGATATGGGTAGAACCCTTTTTGGATTCAGGTAGAACTCTTTTAGACTCTCTGTGGAAAGGGTTCTACATGGAACTTAAAAGGGTTATTCAAAACGTTCTTTTTGTCTAAGAGTGTATTATGTGGATCATTTATGGGTGGATATCGGGTGGAATCTTTTGACAGGCATGTTATGTTGCGTGTTAATTGATATGTGGTTTGTGTGCCTGTATGTGTTGATTGATAGGCCTGTGTGGGTTGGATAGTTGACATTCATGTTGTCCAGATCATTCATAACACGTTGTTGTATGGATATGTAAATATATGTGTGCGTCCATGTGCCAATCCGTCCGTTTGTGTGTGTGTGCTTGCGCATGTGCCTGTGTGTGTGTGTCCGCAGTGCATTTGTGTGTTTGTGTGTGTGTGATTGACAGCTGGACGTATCGCTAGGTGCTACTTAGCATTCCCACCACATAGACAACGTGGGTGAGCGACACCCCCTTGCTAATTCCTAACCCCTTCCCTCCTACATTGTGTGTGTGTGTGTGTGTGTGTGTCTTGGTGTCTCACATGTAATGTTTTTGTGATGCCTTGGCAGAGAATTGATATTCCAACTGTGAAATGTATGGTTCCCTGGACAGACGGGATGGAGGGATTGCGTGGAGGAGAGGATGGAGAGAGGAGAGGAGAGGAGAGAGGAGAGGGAGGGATGGTGGAGGAGAGAGGGATGACCGGAGGAATAGTAAAGAGGAGACGGGACGGATGAGAGTAGAAGAGACAGGCGGTGGTAGGGGGAGGGATGGAGGAGAGGAGAGGAGACAGGACGGTGGTAGGGAGGGATGGAGGAGAGGAGAGGAGACAGGACGGTGGTAGGGAGGGATGGAGGAGAGGAGAGGAACAGGACGGTGGTAGGGAGGGATGGAGGAGAGGAGAGGAGACAGGACGGTGGTAGGGAGGGATGGAGGAGAGGAGAGGAGACAGACGGTGGTAGGAGGATGGAGGAGAGGAGAGAGACAGGACGGTGGTAGGGAGGGATGGAGGAGAGAGAGGAGACAGGGACGGTGGTAGGGAGGGATGGAGGAGAGGAGAGGAGACAGGACGGTGGTAGGGAGGGATGGAGGAGAGGAGAGGAGACAGGACGGTGGTAGGGAGGGATGGAGGAGAGGAGAGGAGACAGGACGGTGGTAGGGAGGGAGGGATGGAGGAGAGGAGAGGAGACAGGACGGTGGTAGGGAGGGATGGAGGAGAGGAGAGGAGACAGGACGGTGGTAGGGAGGGATGGAGGAGAGGAGAGGAGACAGGACGGTGGTAGGGAGGGATGGAGGAGAAGAGGAGACAGGACGGTGGTAGGGAGGGATGGAGGAGAGGAAGGAGACAGGACGGTGTTAGGGAGGGATGGAGAGAGGAGAGGAGACAGGACGGGTGGGGAGGGATGGAGGAGAGGAGAGGGAGACAGGACGGTGGTAGGGAGGGGATGGAGGAGAGTAGAGGAGACAGGACGGTGGTAGGGAGGGATGGAGGAGAAGAGAGGAGACAGGACGGTGGTGGGGAGGGATGGAGGAGAGGAGAGGAGACAGGATGGTGGTGGGGAGGGATGGAGGAGAGGAGAGGAGACAGGACGGTGGTGGGGAGGGATGGAGGAGAGGAGACGAGACAGGACGGTGGTGGGGAGGGATGGAGGAGAGGACAGAAGACAGGACGGTGGTAGGTAGGGATGGAATAGAGGAGACAGGATGTGGTGGGGTGTGATTGAGGAGAGGAGATAAGACAGGATGGGGGTGGGGAGGGATGAGGAGAGGAGAGGAGAGGAGACAGGACGGTGGTAGGGAGGGATGGATGAGAGGAGAGGAGAAGAGACGGTGGTGGGGAGGGATGGAGGAGAGGAGCGGCGGTGGTAGGGAGGGATGGAGGAGGGGAGAGGAGACAGGACGGTGGTAGGGAGGGATGGAGGAGAGGAGAAAGACAGGATGGTGGTGGGGAGGGATGGAGGAGAGGAGAGAGAGACAGGACGGTGGTGGGGAGGGATGGAGGAGAGGAGAGGAGACAGGACGGTGGTAGGGAGGGATGGAGGAGAGGAGAGGAGACAGGACGGTGGTAGGGAGGGATGGAGGAGAGGAGACAGGACGGTGGTAGAGAGGGATGGAGGAGAGGAGAGGAGACAGGACGGTGGTGGGGAGGGATGGAGAGAGGAGAGGAGACAGGACGGTGGTGGGGAGGGATGGAGGAGAGGAGAGAAGACAGGATGGTGGTGGGGAGGGATGGAGAGAGGAGAGGAGACAGGACGGTGGTAGGGAGGATGGAGGAGAGGAGAGGAGACAGGACGGTGGTGGGGAGGGATAGAGGAGAGGAAAGGAGACAGGACGGTGGTGGGGAGGGATGGAGGAGACGAGAGGAGACAGGACGGTGGTGGGGAGGGATGGAGGAGAGGAGAGCAAAGGGATGGAGGAGAGGAGAGGAGATCGAAAGGGATGGAGGATAGTCCAGAAATGGCTTGTCTTCCTCTGTCACTCGCTAGTCCCAGGGGACATCATTTCAGCGCTGATCTCGTCCAATCACAGGCACGCACACACACACACACACACACACACACACACACACACACACACACACACACACACACACACACACACACACACACACACTGGTACAGCAGAGGTCCTTACCAGTAGCTAGGCTTTCAGCAGAATGTCTGTATCAATGACAATTTCCTGTGAGATGTCCTGTCAGAATACTTGGCAGTGAGGTTCCACGTTGACATATTTGAGCAACTGTCCCATCCTGGGTGAAAATTGTTTCTGACAAATGTTCCCAGGTAGTTTGGTCTTCTTTCTGTTACCTTCTGTTGGATGCCGCAATATCATCAAATCAACAGGCTGTGTGAAAAGAGAGGAGAGAGAGAGAGAGAGAGAGAGAGAGAGAGAGAGAGAGAGAGAGAGAGAGAGAGAGAGAGAGAGAGAGAGAGAGAGAGAGAGAGAGAGAGAGAGAGAGAGAGAGAGAGAGAGAGAGAGAGAGAGGCTAGATGTGATTGAGGAATCCATAGAATCAAACCACTTCTGGGAGATTTGGAATAAATTAAACAAACCTCATAATGAGGAATTGGCTATCCAAAATGGGGATATGTGGAGAAATCACTTTGCAGACCTCTACAGCAATATAACAAAGAGCCCAGAACAACAAGATATACAAGAAAAATTACAAATCCTTGAATCAGCAGTCAAATACTATCAGAATCCTGTGGATACCCCAATTACAGAACAATAATTATTGGAAAAACTTTGCACTCTCCAACCCAAAAAGGCCTGTGGTGCTGATGGTATTTTAAATGAAATGATCAAATATACAGACCACAAATTCAAATTGGCTATACTCAAACTCACTTCAACATTATCCTAACTGCAGGTATTTTCCCGATATTTGGAACCAAGGATTGGATCACACCAATTTATAAAAATGGAGACAAATTTGACCCAAATGATTACAGAGGAATTTGCGTTAACAGCAACTTGGGGAAAATTCTCTGCAGTATCATAAACAGCAGACTACATAATTTCCTTGATGAACACAACGTCCCTAAGCAGAAGCCAGATTGGATTTGTAAAAAATTATCGTACAACAGACCACATTTACACCCTCCAGACTCTAATTGACAAACAAGTAAATCAAAACAAAGGCAAAATCTACTCGTGTTTTTGTAGACTTCAAGAAAGCATTTGATTCAATTTGGCACGAAGGTCTTTTTACAAACTAATAGAAAGTGGTATTGGAGGGTAAACATATGATGTTATTAAATCAATGTACACTAAAAACAAATGTGCGATTAAAATCGGCAACAAGCAAACAGACTTCTTCTCTCAGGGACGTGGGAGTGAAACAGGGCTGCCCAATAAGTCCAACACTATTTAACATCTACATTAACGAATTGGCAAAAACATTAGAAGGATCGGCAGCACTCTGGTCTCACCCTACACAACACTGAAATCAAGTGTCTGCTGTACGCAGATTACCTGGTGCTACTGTCTCCCACTAAGGAGGGGTTACAGCAGCATCTAGATCATCTGCACAGATTCTGTCAGACCTGGGCCCTGACCGCTAATCTAAAAAAAACGAATATAATGATATTCCAAAAAAGGTCCGGAAATCAGGATGACAAATATAAATTCTATTTGGACACAGTTCTATTAGAACACACCAAAAATTACACATATCTAGGACTAAATGTCAGCAACACAGGTAGCTTTCACATGGCTGTGAATGAGCTGAGAGACAAAGCAAGAAGAGCATTCTATGCCATTAAAAGGAATATTAAAATCGAAATTCCAATTAGAATCTGGCTCAACATTTTCCAATGCTCTATATGCTCTATATGGCAGTGAAGTATGGGGTCCGCTCTCTAATACTGAATTTACCAAATGGGACAAACATCCAATCGAAATACTGCATGCAGAGTTTTGGAAGACTGTATTGCAAGTGCAAAGAAAAACTCCAAATAAAGCATGTATAGCAGAATTGGGCCAATACCCCCTCCTTATTCGAATAGTGATCCCAAAACATTCCATCACACAGCTCTACTATGTCAAGAGATGAAACAAGATAATAGTCCCCTCAGCCAGCTGGTTCTGAGGCTCAGTTCACTAACCAAAACCAACCTCATAGAGCCTCAGGACAGCACTCAGAAAATCTGGCCCAACCAAATCATCACAAAGCAAAAATAAAAATATATCACCTATTGGAAAGACAACACAAAAAATCAAATAAACTTCAATGCTATTTGGCTCTAAACAGACAGTACTTGGTGGCAGACTATCTGACCACTGTGACTGATAGAAAACTGAGAAAAACACTGAATAGGTACAGACTCAGTGAGCACAGTCTGGCTATAGAGACCGGTCGTCACAGGCAAACCTGGCTGCCCAGAGAGGACAGGCTGTGCTCACTCTGCCCCGGGGAGAGGTAGAGACAGAGCTGCATTTCCTATTACACTGTGACAAATACTCAGACCTAAGAGAATCTTTCTTTCCCAAAATTATCATTCAGTACAAAGAATTTGAAATATAAAAGAAGAAGAAAAAATCTAATATTTATTGGGTGAAAAGCCAAAATGTGCAATTTTGGCAGCCAAATATGTGTCCTCCAGCCACAACCTGAGGGACAGCCAGTGAAAAGTGTAATGTAATGTCCATAATATTTCCTGTTTTGTTTTGGCTTTCATAGCATGTAATGTGTCTTCTCAGTCATGTTGAGATTGGTCGACTACTATTGCTTTAATGTATTGTTATTCTCATTAATATTGTTGTTGTAGTTGCTGTTAATGGTAATCCCATTTCCACTACTACTATTATTATTGCTGTTGGTCCCACCATTTTTGTTATATGTATACTTTGACAATGTAAGTAATTTTACTTGCCATGTCAATAAAGTCTATTGAATTGAATTGAATTGAGAGAGAGAGAGAGAGAGAGAGAGAGAGAGAGAGAGAGAGAGAGAGAGAGAGAGAGAGAGAGAGAGAGAGAGAGAGAGAGAGAGAGAGAGAGAGAGAGAGAGAGAGAGAGAGAGATAGACTCTCTACCAGTTACCTCTCCAATTCCCTTCACGAGAAGATGGAGAGACTATTCAGCAATGTCTCCACTAGAGAGAGAGAGTTTATCCATCTCTCTGTGAGGAACTAAACGGCTCAGTAAAGCTCCAGTCGTGCCTCAGAGAGACATTTCAGGCCAGCTGAATCCTCACTTACTCTGTATACACATGCACACACACACATACAACAAATGCACACACACACACATACATCACATTCACACACAAACACACACACACACATCGCCACATGCACACAAACACATACATCACATGCGCAGAGAAACACAAGCACACACACAAACACACAACACACACACACGCATACACACACATACTCCACACGCACATACACACACACAAGCACACATGCTATTTCTTCCTGTCATGTGAAGATGTGCCTTCCTTCCCACTACGCATTACATTATTTACTCATATTTTGCTATTATAAGACAGTTAGTTTGCTGCCAAAGACTATCACATATTAATTATTATTACCAACACATCATATAGAGACTGTCGCTGACTCTTACTAAACTAGAGACTGACCCTGACCTAACTAAACTAGAGACTGTCGCTGACTCTTGCTAAACTAGAGATTGCCCCTGACTCTTACTAAACTAGAGACTGACCCTGACCTAACTAAACTAGAGACTGCCCCTGACCTAAATAAACTAGAGACTGCCCCTGACTCTTACCAAACTAGAGACTGACGATGATTCTTACTAAACTAGAGACTGACCCTGACTCTTGCTAAACTAGAGATTGCCCCTGACTCTTACTAAACTAGAGACTGACCCTGGCTCTTACTAAACTAGAGACTGACCCTGACCTAAATAAACAACAGACTGCCCCTGACTCTTACCAAACTAGAGACTGATGCTGATTCTTACTAAACTAGAGACTGACCCTAACTCTTGCTAAACGAGAGATTGCCCCTGACTCTTATTAAACTAGAGACTGACCCTGACTCTTACTAAACTAGAGACAGACCCTGACCTTTACTAAACTAGAGATTGACCCTGAATCTTATTAAACTAGAGACTGACCCTGACCTTTACTAAACTAGAGACTGACCCTGACTCTTATTAAACTAGAGACTGACACTGACATACTAAACTAGAGACTGACCCTGTCTCTTACTAAACTACAGACTGCCCCTGATTATTTTAAACTAGAGACTGACCCTGACCTAACTAAACTAGAGACTGCCCCTGACTCTTATCAAACTAGAGACTGACGCTGATTCTTACTAAACTATAGACTGACCCTTACTCTTACTAAACTACAGACTGACCCTGACTCTTAATAAACTAGAGACTGACATTGACACTTTCTAAACTAGATACTGACCCTGACACTTACTAAATAGAGACTGACCCTGACTCTTACTAAACTAGAGACTGACCCTGACTCTTAATAAACTAGAGACTGACTTTGACACTTACTAAACTAGAGACTGACCCTGACACTTACTAAATAGACACTGTGAAGATGTGCTTCCTTCCCACTACGCATTACATTATTTACTCATATTTTGCCATTGTAAGACAGTTAGTTTGCTGCCAAAGACTATCACATTTTAATTATTATTACCAACACATCATATAGAGACTGTCGCTGACTGTTACTAAACTAGAGACTGACCCTGACCTAACTAAACTAGAGACCGCCCCTGACTCTTACCAAACTAGAGACTGACGCTGATTCTTACTAAACTAGAGACTGACCCTGACTCTTACTAAACTAGAGATTGCCCCTGACTCTTACTAAACTAGAGACTGACCCTGACTCTTACTAAACTAGAGACTGACCCTGAATCTTACTAAACTAGAGACTGACCCTGAATCTTATTAAACTAGAGACTGACCCTGACTTTTACTAAACTAGAGACTGACCCTGACTCTTATTAAACTAGAGACTGACACTGACGTACTAAACTAGAGACTGACCGTGTCTCTTACTAAACTACAGACTGCCCCTGATTATTTTAAACTAGAGACTGACCCTGACTCTTACTAAACTAGAGATTGCCCTTGACTCTTACTAAACTATAGACTGACCCTGACTCTTACTAAACTAGAGACTGACCCTGAGTCTTACTAAACTAGAGACTGACCCTGACTCTTACTAACTACAGACTGCCCTGATTATTTTAAACTAGAGACTGATCCTGACCTTTACTAAACTAGAGACTGACCCTGACTCTTACTAAACTAGAGACTGCCCCTGATTCTTACTAAACTAGAGACTGACCCTGACTCTTACTAAACTACAGACTGACCCTGACTCTTACTAAACTAGAGACTGAACCTGACTCTTACTAAACTAGAGATTGCCCCTGATTCTTATTAAACTAGAGACTGACGCTGATTCTTACTAAACTAGAGACTGACCCTAACTCTTGCTAAACGAGAGATTGCCCCTGACTCTTACTAAACTAGAGACTGACCCTGACTCTTACTAAACTAGAGACAGACCCTGACCTTTACTAAACTAGAGATTGACCCTGAATCTTATTAAACTAGAGACTGACCCTGACCTTTACTAAACTAGAGACTGACCCTGACTCTTATTAAACTAGAGACTGACACTGACATACTAAACTAGAGACTGACCCTGTCTCTTACTAAACTACAGAATGCCCCTGATTATTTTAAACTAGAGACTGACCCTGACGTAACTAAACTAGAGACTGCCCCTGACTCTTATCAAACTAGAGACTGACGCTGATTTTTACTAAACTAGAGACTGACCCTGACTCTTACTAAACTAGAGACTGACATTGACACTTACTAAACTAGAGACTGACCCTGACACTTACTAAATAGACACTGTGAAGATGTGCTTCCTTCCCACAACGCATTACATTATTTACTCATATTTTGCCATTGTAAGACATTTAGTTTGCTGCCAAAGACTATCACATTTTAATTATTATTACCAACACATCATATAGAGACTGTCGCTGACTGTTACTAAACTAGAGACTGACCCTGACCTAACTAAACTAGAGACTGCCCCTGACTCTTACCAAACTAGAGACTGACACTGATTCTTACTAAACTAGAGACTGACCCTGACTCTTACTAAACTAGAGATTGCCCCTGACTCTTACTAAACTAGAGACTGACCCTGACTCTTACTAAACTAGAGACTGACCCTGAATCTTACTAAACTAGAGACTGACCCTGAATCTTATTAAACTAGAGACTGACCCTGACTTTTACTAAACTAGAGACTGACCCTGACTCTTATTAAACTAGAGACTGACACTGACGTAATAAACTAGAGACTGACCGTGTCTCTTACTAAACTACAGACTGCCCCTGATTATTTTAAACTAGAGACTGACCCTGACTCTTACTAAACTAGAGATTGCCCTTGACTCTTACTAAACTATAGACTGACCCTGACTCTTACTAAACTAGAGACTGACCCTGACTCTTACTAAACTAGAGACTGACCCAGACTCTTATTAAACTAGAGACTGACACTGACATACTAAACTAGAGACTGACCCTGTCTCTAACTAAACTACAGACTGCCCCTGATTATTTTAAACTAGAGACTGACCCTGACCTAACTAAACTAGAGACTGCCCCTGACTCTTATCAAACTAGAGACTGACGCTTGATTTTACTAAACTAGAGACTGACCCTGACTCTTACTAAACTAGAGACTGACATTGACACTTACTAAACTAGAGACTGACCCTGACACTTACTAAATAGACACTGTGAAGATGTGCTTCCTTCCCACTACGCATTACATTATTTACTCATATTTTGCCATTGTAAGACATTTAGTTTGCTGCCAAAGACTATCACATTTTAATTATTATTACCAACACATCATATAGAGACTGTCGCTGACTGTTACTAAACTAGAGACTGACCCTGACCTAACTAAACTAGAGACTGCCCCTGACTCTTACCAAACTAGAGACTGACGCTGATTCTTACTAAACTAGAGACTGACCCTGACTCTTACTAAACTAGAGATTGCCCCTGACTCTTACTAAACTAGGGACTGACCCTGACTCTTACTAAACTAGAGACTGACCCTGAATCTTACTAAACTAGAGACTGACCCTGAATCTTATTAAACTAGAGACTGACACTGACTTTTACTAAACTAGAGACTGACCCTGACTATTATTAAACTAGAGACTGACACTGACGTACTAAACTAGAGACTGACCGTGTCTCTTACTAAACTACAGACTGCCCCTGATTATTTTAAACTAGAGACTGACCCTGACTCTTACTAAACTATAGACTGACCCTGACTCTTACTAAACTAGAGACTGACCCTGACTCTTACTAAACTAGAGACTGACCCTGACTCTTACTAAACTACAGACTGCCCTGATTATTTTAAACTAGAGACTGATCCTGACCTTTACTAAACTAGAGACTGACCCTGACTCTTACTAAACTAGAGACTGCCCCTGATTCTTACTAAACTAGAGACTGACCCTGACTCTTACTAAACTACAGACTGACCCTGACTCTTACTAAACTAGAGACTGAACCTGACTCTTACTAAACTAGAGATTGCCCCTGATTCTTACTAAACTAGAGACGACCCTGACTCTTACTAAACTAGAGACTGACCCTGAATCTTACTAAACTAGAGACTGACCCTGACTCTTACTAAACTAGAGACTGACCCTGACTCTTAATAAACTAGAGACTGACATTGGCACTTTCTAAACTAGAGACCGAATTCTGACACTTACTAAACTAGAGACTGACCCTGACTCTTACTAAACTAGAGACTGACCCTGAATCTTATTAAACTAGAGACTGACCCTGACTTTTACTAAACTAGAGATTGACCCTGACTCTTATTAAACTAGAGACTGACACTGACGTACTAAACTAGAGACTGACCCCTGTCTCTTACTAAACTACAGACTGCCCCTGATTATTTTAAACTAGAGACTGACCCTGACTCTTACTAAACTAGAGATTGCCCCTGACTCTTACTAAACTAGAGACTGACCTTGACTCTTACTAAACTAGAGACTGACCCTGACTCTTACTAAACTAGAGACTGACCCTGACTCTTACTAAACTAGACTGACCCTGACTCTTACTAAACTAGAGACTGACCCTGACTCTTACTAAACTAGTGACTGACCCTGACTCTTACTAAACTAGAGACTGACCCTGACTCTTACTAAACTAGAGACTGATCCTGACCTTTACTAAACTAGAGATTGACCCTGACTCTTACTAAACTAGAGACGACCATGACTCTTACTAAACTAGAGACTGACCGTGATTCTTACTAAACTACAGACTGACCCTGACTCTTACTAAACTACAGACTGACCCTGACTCTTACTAAACTAGAGTCTGAACCCGACTCTTACTAAACTAGAGATTGCCCCTGATTCTTACTAAACTAGAGACTGACCCTGACTCTTACTAAACTAGAGACTGACCCTGAATATTACTAAACTAGAGACTGACCCTGACTCTTACTAAACTAGAGACTGACCCTGACTCTTAATAAACTAGAGACTGACATTGGCACTTTCTAAACTAGAGACTGACCCTGACACTTACTAAACTAGAGACTGACCCTGACACTTACTAAACTAGAGACTGACCCTGACTCTTACTAAACTAGAGACTGACCCTGAATCTTATTAAACTAGAGACTGACCCTGACTTTTACTAAACTAGAGACTGACCCTGACTCTTATTAAACTAGAGACTGACACTGACGTACTAAACTAGAGACTGACCCTGTCTCTTACTAAACTACAGACTGCCCCTGATTATTTTAAACTAGAGACTGACCCTGACTCTTACTAAACTAGAGATTGCCCCTGACTCTTACTAAACTAGAGACTGACCCTGACTCTTACTAAACTAGAGACTGACCCTGACTCGTAATAAACTAGAGACTGACATTGACACTTACTAAACTAGAGACTGACCCTGACACTTACTAAATAGACACTGTGAAGATGTGCTTCCTTCCCACTACGCATTACATTATTTACTCATATTTTGCCATTGTAAGACAGATAGTTTGCTGCCAAAGACTATCACATTTTAATTATTATTACCAACACATCATATAGAGACTGTCGCTGACTGTTACTAAACTAGAGACTGACCCTGACCTAACTAAACTAGAGACTGCCCCTGACTCTTACCAAACTAGAGACTGACGCTGATTCTTACTAAACTAGAGACTGACCCTGACTCTTACTAAACTAGAGATTGCCCCTGACTCTTACTAAACTAGGGACTGACCCTGACTCTTACTAAACTAGAGACTGACCCTGAATCTTACTAAACTAGAGACTGACCCTGAATCTTATTAAACTAGAGACTGACCCTGACTTTTACTAAACTAGAGACTGACCCTGACTCTTATTAAACTAGAGACTGACACTGACGTACTAAACTAGAGACTGACCGTGTCTCTTACTAAACTACAGACTGCCCCTGATTATTTTAAACTAGAGACTGACCCTGACTCTTACTAAAATATAGACTGACCCCTGACTCTTACTAAACTAGAGACTGACCCTGACTCTTACTAAACTAGAGACTGACCCTGACTCTTACTAAACTACAGACTGCCCTGATTATTTTAAACTAGAGACTGATCCTGACCTTTACTAAACTAGAGACTGACCCTGACTCTTACTAAACTAGAGACTGCCCCCTGATTCTTACTAAACTAGAGACTGACCCTGACTCTTACTAAACTACAGACTGACCCTGACTCTTACTAAACTAGAGACTGAACCTGACTCTTACTAAACTAGAGATTGCCCCTGATTCTTATTAAACTAGATACTGACCATGACTCTTACTAAACTAGAGACTGAACCTGACTCTTACTAAACTAGAGATTGCCCCTGATTCTTACTAAACTAGAGACTGACCCTGACTCTTACTAAACTAGAGACTGACCCTGAATCTTACTAAACTAGAGACTGACCCTGACTCTTACTAAACTAGAGACTGACCCTGACTCTTAATAAACTAGAGACTGACATTGGCACTTTCTAAACTAGAGACCGACCCTGACACTTACTAAACTAGAGACTGACCCTGACTCTTACTAAACTAGAGACTGACCCTGAATCTTATTAAACTAGAGACTGACCCTGACTTTTACTAAACTAGAGATTGACCCTGACTCTTATTAAACTAGAGACAGACACTGACGTACTAAACTAGAGACAGACCCTGTCTCTTACTAAACTACAGACTGCCCCTGATTATTTTAAACTAGAGACTGACCCTGACTCTTACTAAACTAGAGATTGCCCCTGACTCTTACTAAACTAGAGACTGACCTTGACTCTTACTAAACTAGAGACTGACCCTGACTCTTACTAAACTAGAGACTGACCCTGACTCTTACTAAACTAGACTGACCCTGACTCTTACTAAACTAGAGACTGACCCTGACTCTTACTAAACTAGTGACTGACCCTGACTCTTACTAAACTAGAGACTGACCCTGACTCTTACTAAACTAGAGACTGATCCTGACCTTTACTAAACTAGAGATTGACCCTGACTCTTACTAAACTAGAGACTGACCATGACTCTTTCTAAACTAGAGACTGACCCTGATTCTTACTAAACTACAGACTGACCCTGACTCTTACTAAACTACAGACTGACCCTGACTCTTACTAAACTAGAGTATGAACCTGACTCTTACTAAACTAGAGATTGCCCCTGATTCTTACTAAACTAGAGACTGACCCTGACTCTTACTAAACTAGAGACTGACCCTGAATATTACTAAACTAGAGACTGACCCTGACTCTTACTAAACTAGAGACTGACCCTGACTCTTAATAAACTAGAGACTGACATTGGCACTTTCTAAACTAGAGACTGACCCTGACACTTACTAAACTAGAGACTCACCCTGACTCTTACTAAACTAGAGACTGACCCTGAATCTTATTAAACTAGAGACTGACCCTGACTTTTACTAAACTAGAGACTGACCCTGACTCTTATTAAACTAGAGACTGACACTGACGTACTAAACTAGAGACTGACCCTGTCTCTTACTAAACTACAGACTGCCCCTGATTATTTTAAACTAGAGACTGACCCTGACTCTTACTAAACTAGAGATTGCCCCTGACTCTTACTAAACTAGAGACTGACCCTGACTCTTACTAAACTAGAGACTGACCCTGACTCTTACTAAACTAGAGACTGACCCTGACTCTTACTAAACTAGACTGACCCTGACTCTTACTAAACTAGAGACTGACCCTGACTCTTACTAAACTAGTGACTGACCCTGACTCTTACTAAACTAGAGACTGACCCTGACTCTTACTAAACTAGAGACTGATCCTGACCTTTACTAAACTAGAGATTGACCCTGAATCTTATTAAACTAGAGACTGACCCTGACTCTTACTAAACTAAAGACTGCCCCTGATTCTTACTAAACTAGAGACTGACCCTGACTCTTACTAAACTACAGACTGACCCTGACTCTTACTAAACTAGAGACTGAACCTGACTCTTACTAAACTAGAGATTGCCCCTGATTCTTACTAAACTAGATACTGACCCTGACTCTTACTAAACTAGTGACTGACCCTGACTCTTACTAAACTAGAGACTGACCCTGACTCTTACTAAACTAGAGACTGACATTGACACTTACTAAACTAGAGACTGACCCTGACACTTACTAAATAGACACTGTGAAGATGTGCTTCCTTCCCACTACGCATTACATTATTTACTCATATTTTGCCATTGTAAGACAGTTAGTTTGCTGCCAAAGACTATCACATTTTAATTATTATTACCAACACATCATATAGAGACTGTCGCTGACTGTTACTAAACTAGAGACTGACCCTGACCTAACTAAACTAGAGACTGCCCCTGACTCTTACCAAACTAGAGACTGACGCTGATTCTTACTAAACTAGAGACTGACCCTGACTCTTACTAAACTAGAGATTGCCCCTGACTCTTACTAAACTAGGGACTGACCCTGACTCTTACTAAACTAGAGACTGAACCTGAATCTTACTAAACTAGAGACTGACCCTGAATCTTATTAAACTAGAGACTGACCCTGACTTTTACTAAACTAGAGACTGACCCTGACTCTTATTAAACTAGAGACTGACACTGATGTACTAAACTAGAGACTGACCGTGTCTCTTACTAAACTACAGACTTCCCCTGATTATTTTAAACTAGAGACTGACCCTGACTCTTACTAAACTATAGACTGACCCTGACTCTTACTAAACTAGAGACTGACCCTGACTCTTACTAAACTAGAGACTGACCCTGACTCTTACTAAACTACAGACTGCCCTGATTATTTTAAACTAGAGACTGATCCTGACCTTTACTAAACTAGAGACTGACCCTGACTCTTACTAAACTAGAGACTGCCCCTGATTCTTACTAAACTAGAGACTGACCCTGACTCTTACTAAACTACAGACTGACCCTGACTCTTACTAAACTAGAGACTGAACCTGACTCTTACTAAACTAGAGATTGCCCTGATTCTTACTAAACTAGAGACTGACCCTGACTCTTACTAAACTAGAGACTGACCCTGAATCTTACTAAACTAGAGACTGACCCTGACTCTTACTAAACTAGAGACTGACCCTGACTCTTAACAAACTAGAGACTGACATTGCACTTTCTAAACTAGAGACCGACCCTGACACTTACTAAACTAGAGACTGACCCTGACTCTTACTAAACTAGAGACTGACCCTGAATCTTATTAAACTAGAGACTGACCCTGACTTTTACTAAACTAGAGACTGACCCTGACTCTTATTAAACTGAGACTGACACTGACGTACTAAACTAGAGAGACTGACCGTGTCTCTTACTAAACTACAGACTGCCCCTGATTATTTTAAACTAGAGACTGACCCTGACTCTTACTAAAACTATAGACTGACCCTGACTCTTACTAAACTAGAGACTGACCCTGACTCTTACTAAACTAGAGACTGACCCTGACTCTTACTAAACTACAGACTGCCCTGATTATTTTAAACTAGAGACTGATCCTGACCTTTACTAAACTAGAGACTGACCCTGACTCTTACTAAACTAGAGACTGCCCCTGATTCTTACTAAACTAGAGACTGACCCTGACTCTTACTAAACTACAGACTGACCCTGACTCTTACTAAACTAGAGACTGAACCTGACTCTTACTAAACTAGAGATTGCCCCTGATTCTTACTAAACTAGAGACTGACCCTGACTCTTACTAAACTAGAGACTGACCCTGAATCTTACTAAACTAGAGACTGACCCTGACTCTTACTAAACTAGAGACTGACCCTGACTCTTAATAAACTAGAGACTGACATTGGCACTTTCTAAACTAGAGACCGACCCCTGACACTTACTAAACTAGAGACTGACCCTGACTCTTACTAAACTAGAGACTGACCCTGAATCTTATTAAACTAGAGACTGACCCTGACTTTTACTAAACTAGAGATTGACCCTGACTCTTATTAAACTAGAGACTGACACTGACGTACTAAACTAGAGACTGACCCTGTCTCTTACTAAACTACAGACTGCCCCTGATTATTTTAAACTAGAGACTGACCCTGACTCTTACTAAACTAGAGATTGCCCCTGACTCTTACTAAACTAGAGACTGACCTTGACTCTTACTAAACTAGAGACTGACCCTGACTCTTACTAAACTAGAGACTGACCCTGACTCTTACTAAACTAGACTCACCCTGACTCTTACTAAACTAGAGACTGACCCTGACTCTTACTAAACTAGTGACTGACCCTGACTCTTACTAAACTAGAGACTGACCCTGACTCTTACTAAACTAGAGACTGATCCTGACCTTTACTAAACTAGAGATTGACCCTGACTCTTACTAAACTAGAGACTGACCATGACTCTTACTAAACTAGAGACTGACCCTGATTCTTACTAAACTACAGACTGACCCTGACTCTTACTAAACTACAGACTGACCCTGACTCTTACTAAACTAGAGTCTGAACCTGACTCTTACTAAACTAGAGATTGCCCCTGATTCTTACTAAACTAGAGACTGACCCTGACTCTTACTAAACTAGAGACTGACCCTGAATATTACTAAACTAGAGACTGACCCTGACTCTTACTAAACTAGAGACTGACCCTGACTCTTAATAAACTAGAGACTGACATTGGCACTTTCTAAACTAGAGACTGACCCTGACACTTACTAAACTAGAGACTGACCCTGACTCTTACTAAACTAGAGACTGACCCTGAATCTTATTAAACTAGAGACTGACCCTGACTTTTACTAAACTAGAGACTGACCCTGACTCTTATTAAACTAGAGACTGACACTGACGTACTAAACTAGAGACTGACCCTGTCTCTTACTAAACTACAGACTGCCCCTGATTATTTTAAACTAGAGACTGACCCTGACTCTTACTAAACTAGAGATTGCCCTGACTTTTACTAAACTAGAGACTGACCCTGACTCTTACTAAACTAGAGACTGACCCTGACTCGGTAATAAACTAGAGACTGACATTGACACTTACTAAACTAGAGACTGACCCTGACACTTACTAAATAGACACTGTGAAGATGTGCTTCCTTCCCACTCGCATTACATTATTTACTCATATTTTGCCATTGTAAGACAGATAGTTTGCTGCCAAAGACTATCACATTTTAATTATTATTACCAACACATCATAGAGACTGTCGCTGACTGTTACTAAACTAGAGACTGACCCTGACCTAACTAAACTAGAGACTGCCCCTGACTCTTACCAAACTAGAGACTGACGCTGATTCTTACTAAACTAGAGACTGACCCTGACTCTTACTAAACTAGAGATTGCCCCTGACTCTTACTAAACTAGGGACTGACCCTGACTCTTACTAAACTAGAGACTGACCCTGAATCTTACTAAACTAGAGACTGACCCTGAATCTTATTAAACTAGAGACTGACCCTGACTCTTACTAAACTAGAGACTGACCCTGACTCTTACTAAACTAGAGACTGACCCTGACTCGTAATAAACTAGAGACTGACATTGACACTTACTAAACTAGAGACTGATCCTGACACTTACTAAATAGACACTGTGAAGATGTGCTTCCTTCCCACTACGCATTACATTATTTACTCATATTTTGCCATTGTAAGACAGATAGTTTGCTGCCAAAGACTATCACATTTTAATTATTATTACCAACACATCATATAGAGACTGTCGCTGACTGTTACTAAACTAGAGACTGACCCTGACCTAACTAAACTAGAGACTGCCCTGACTCTTACCAAACTAGAGACTGACGCTGATTCTTACTAAACTAGAGACTGACCCTGACTCTTACTAAACTAGAGTTGCCCCTGACTCTTACTAAACTAGGGACTGACCCTGACTCGTTACTAAACTAGAGACTGACCCTGAATCTTACTAAACTAGAGACTGACCCTGAATCTTATTAAACTAGAGACTGACCCTGACTTTTACTAAACTAGAGACTGACACTGACGTACTAAACTAGAGACTGACCGTGTCTCTTACTAAACTACAGACTGCCCCTGATTATTTTAAACTAGAGACTGACCCCTGACTCTTACTAAACTATAGACTGACCCTGACTCTTACTAAACTAGAGACTGACCCTGACTCTTACTAAACTAGAGACTGACCCTGACTCTTACTAAACTACAGACTGCCCTGATTATTTTAAACTAGAGACTGATCCTGACCTTTACTAAACTAGAGACTGACCCTGACTCTTACTAAACTAGAGACTGCCCCTGATTCTTACTAAACTAGAGACTGACCCTGACTCTTACTAAACTACAGACTGACCCTGACTCTTACCTAAACTAGAGACTGAACCTGACTCTTACTAAACTAGAGACCCCTGATTCTTATTAAACTAGATACTGACCATGACTCTTACTAAACTAGAGACTGAACCCTGACTCTTACTAAACTAGAGATTGCCCCCTGATTCTTACTAAACTAGAGACTGACCCTGACTCTTACTAATCTAGAGACTGACCCTGACTCTTACTAAACTAGAGACTGACCCTGACTCTTACTAAACTAGAGACTGACCCTGACTCTTAATAAACTAGAGACTGACATTGGCACTTTCTAAACTAGAGACCGACCCTGACACTTACTAAACTAGAGACTGACCCTGACTCTTACTAAACTAGAGACTGACCCTGAATCTTATTAAACTAGAGACTGACCCTGACTTTTACTAAACTAGAGATTGACCCTGACTCTTATTAAACTAGAGACAGACACTGACGTACTAAACTAGAGACAGACCCTGTCTCTTACTAAACTACAGACTGCCCCTGATTATTTTAAACTAGAGACTGACCCTGACTCTTACTAAACTAGAGATTGCCCTGACTCTTACTAAACTAGAGACTGACCTTGACTCTTACTAAACTAGAGACTGACCCTGACTCTTACTAAACTAGAGACTGACCCTGACTCTTACTAAACTAGACTGACCCTGACTCTTACTAAACTAGAGACTGACCCTGACTCTTACTAAACTAGTGACTGACCCTGACTCTTACTAAACTAGAGACTGACCCTGACTCTTACTAAACTAGAGACTGATCCTGACCTTTACTAAACTAGAGATTGACCCTGACTCTTACTAAACTAGAGACTGACCATGACTCTTTCTAAACTAGAGACTGACCCTGATTCTTACTAAACTACAGACTGACCCTGACTCTTACTAAACTACAGACTGACCCCTGACTCTTACTAAACTAGAGTCTGAACCTGACTCTTACTAAACTAGAGATTGCCCCTGATTCTTACTAAACTAGAGACTGACCCTGACTCTTACTAAACTAGAGACTGACCCTGAATATTACTAAACTAGAGACTGACCCTGACTCTTACTAAACTAGAGACTGACCCTGACTCTTAATAAACTAGAGACTGACATTGGCACTTTCTAAACTAGAGACTGACCCTGACACTTACTAAACTAGAGACTGACCCTGACTCTTACTAAACTAGAGACTGACCCTGAATCTTATTAAACTAGAGACTGACCCTGACTTTTACTAAACTAGAGACTGACCCTGACTCTTATTAAACTAGAGACTGACACTGACGTACTAAACTAGAGACTGACCCTGTCTCTTACTAAACTACAGACTGCCCTGATTATTTTAAACTAGAGACTGACCCTGACTCTTACTAAACTAGAGATTGCCCCTGACTCTTACTAAACTAGAGACTGACCCTGACTCTTACTAAACTAGAGACTGACCCTGACTCTTACTAAACTAGAGACTGACCCTGACTCTTACTAAACTAGACTGACCCTGACTCTTACTAAACTAGAGACTGACCCTGACTCTTACTAAACTAGTGACTGACCCTGACTCTTACTAAACTAGAGACTGACCCTGACTCTTACTAAACTAGAGACCGATCCTGACCTTTACTAAACTAGAGATTGACCCTGAATCTTATTAAACTAGAGACTGACCCTGACTCTTACTAAACTAAAGACTGCCCCTGATTCTTACTAAACTAGAGACTGACCCTGACTCTTACTAAACTACAGACTGACCCTGACTCTTACTAAACTAGAGACTGAACCTGACTCTTACTAAACTAGAGATTGCCCCTGATTCTTACTAAACTAGATACTGACCCTGACTCTTACTAAACTAGAGACTGACCCTGACTCTTACTAAACTAGAGACTGACCCTGACTCTTACTAAACTAGAGACTGACATTGACACTTACTAAACTAGAGACTGACCCTGACACTTACTAAATAGACACTGTGAAGATGTGCTTCCTTCCCACTACGCATTACATTATTTACTCATATTTTGCCATTGTAAGACAGTTAGTTTGCTGCCAAAGACTATCACATTTTAATTATTATTACCAACACATCATATAGAGACTGTCGCTGACTGTTACTAAACTAGAGACTGACCCTGACCTAACTAAACTAGAGACTGCCCCTGACTCTTACCAAACTAGAGACTGACGCTGATTCTTACTAAACTAGAGACTGACCCTGACTCTTACTAAACTAGAGATTGCCCCTGACTCTTACTAAACTAGGGACTGACCCTGACTCTTACTAAACTAGAGACTGACCCTGAATCTTACTAAACTAGAGACTGACCCTGAATCTTATTAAACTAGAGACTGACCCTGACTTTTACTAAACTAGAGACTGACCCTGACTCTTATTAAACTAGAGACTGACACTGACGTACTAAACTAGAGAGCTGACCGTGTCTCTTGACTAAACTACAGACTGCCCCCTGATTATTTTAAACTAGAGACTGACCCTGACTCTTACTAAACTAGAGACTGACCCTGACTCTTACTAAACTAGAGACTGACCCTGACTCTTACTAAACTACAGACTGCCCTGATTATTTTAAACTAGAGACTGATCCTGACCTTTACTAAACTAGAGACTGACCCTGACTCTTACTAAACTAGAGACTGCCCCTGATTCTTACTAAACTAGAGACTGACCCTGACTCTTACTAAACTACAGACTGACCCTGACTCTTACTAAACTAGAGACTGAACCTGACTCTTACTAAACTAGAGATTGCCCCTGATTCTTACTAAACTAGAGACTGACCCTGACTCTTACTAAACTAGAGACTGACCCTGAATCTTACTAAACTAGAGACTGACCCTGACTCTTACTAAACTAGAGACTGACCCTGACTCTTAATAAACTAGAGACTGACATTGGCACTTTCTAAACTAGAGACCGACCCTGACACTTACTAAACTAGAGACTGACCCTGACTCTTACTAAACTAGAGACTGACCCTGAATCTTATTAAACTAGAGACTGACCCTGACTTTTACTAAACTAGAGATTGACCCTGACTCTTATTAAACTAGAGACTGACACTGACGTACTAAACTAGAGACTGACCCTGTCTCTACTAAACTACAGACTGCCCCTGATTATTTTAAACTAGAGACTGACCCTGACTCTTACTAAACTAGAGATTGCCCCTGACTCTTACTAAACTAGAGACTGACCTTGACTCTTACTAAACTAGAGACTGACCCTGACTCTTACTAAACTAGAGATTGCCCCTGACTCTTACTAAACTAGGGACTGACCCTGACTCTTACTAAACTAGAGACTGACCCTGAATCTTACTAAACTAGAGACTGACCCTGAATCTTATTAAACTAGAGACTGACCCTGACTTTTACTAAACTAGAGACTGACACTGACGTACTAAACTAGAGACTGACCGTGTCTCTTACTAAACTACAGACTGCCCCTGATTATTTTAAACTAGAGACTGACCCTGACTCTTACTAAACTATAGACTGACCCTGACTCTTACTAAACTAGAGACTGACCCTGACTCTTACTAAACTAGAGACTGACCCTGACTCTTACTAAACTACAGACTGCCCTGATTATTTTAAACTAGAGACTGATCCTGACCTTTACTAAACTAGAGACTGACCCTGACTCTTACTAAACTAGAGACTGCCCCTGATTCTTACTAAACTAGAGACTGACCCTGACTCTTACTAAACTACAGACTGACCCTGACTCTTACTAAACTAGAGACTGAACCTGACTCTTACTAAACTAGAGATTGCCCCTGATTCTTATTAAACTAGATACTGACCATGACTCTTACTAAACTAGAGACTGAACCTGACTCTTACTAAACTAGAGATTGCCCCTGATTCTTACTAAACTAGAGACTGACCCTGACTCTTACTAAACTAGAGACTGACCCTGAATCTTACTAAACTAGAGACTGACCCTGACTCTTACTAAACTAGAGACTGACCCTGACTCTTAATAAACTAGAGACTGACATTGGCACTTTCTAAACTAGAGACCGACCCTGACACTTACTAAACTAGAGACTGACCCTGACTCTTACTAAACTAGAGACTGACCCTGAATCTTATTAAACTAGAGACTGACCCTGACTTTTACTAAACTAGAGATTGACCCTGACTCTTATTAAACTAGAGACAGACACTGACGTACTAAACTAGAGACAGACCCTGTCTCTTACTAAACTACAGACTGCCCCTGATTATTTTAAACTAGAGACTGACCCTGACTCTTACTAAACTAGAGATTGCCCCTGACTCTTACTAAACTAGAGACTGACCTTGACTCTTACTAAACTAGAGACTGACCCTGACTCTTACTAAACTAGAGACTGACCCTGACTCTTACTAAACTAGACTGACCCTGACTCTTACTAAACTAGAGACTGACCCTGACTCTTACTAAACTAGTGACTGACCCTGACTCTTACTAAACTAGAGACTGACCCTGACTCTTACTAAACTAGAGACTGATCCTGACCTTTACTAAACTAGAGATTGACCCTGACTCTTACTAAACTAGAGACTGACCATGACTCTTTCTAAACTAGAGACTGACCCTGATTCTTACTAAACTACAGACTGACCCTGACTCTTACTAAACTACAGACTGACCCTGACTCTTACTAAACTAGAGTCTGAACCTGACTCTTACTAAACTAGAGATTGCCCCTGATTCTTACTAAACTAGAGACTGACCCTGACTCTTACTAAACTAGAGACTGACCCTGAATATTACTAAACTAGAGACTGACCCTGACTCTTACTAAACTAGAGACTGACCCTGACTCTTAATAAACTAGAGACTGACATTGGCACTTTCTAAACTAGAGACTGACCCTGACACTTACTAAACTAGAGACTGACCCTGACTCTTACTAAACTAGAGACTGACCCTGAATCTTATTAAACTAGAGACTGACCCTGACTTTTACTAAACTAGAGACTGACCCTGACTCTTATTAAACTAGAGACTGACACTGACGTACTAAACTAGAGACTGACCCTGTCTCTTACTAAACTACAGACTGCCCCTGATTATTTTAAACTAGAGACCGACCCTGACTCTTACTAAACTAGAGATTGCCCCTGACTCTTACTAAACTAGAGACTGACCCTGACTCTTACTAAACTAGAGACTGACCCTGACTCTTACTAAACTAGAGACTGACCCTGACTCTTACTAAACTAGACTGACCCTGACTCTTACTAAACTAGAGACCGACCCTGACTCTTACTAAACTAGTGACTGACCCTGACTCTTACTAAACTAGAGACTGACCCTGACTCTTACTAAACTAGAGACTGATCCTGACCTTTACTAAACTAGAGATTGACCCTGAATCTTATTAAACTAGAGACTGACCCTGACTCTTACTAAACTAAAGACTGCCCCTGATTCTTACTAAACTAGAGACTGACCCTGACTCTTACTAAACTACAGACTGACCCTGACTCTTACTAAACTAGAGACTGAACCTGACTCTTACTAAACTAGAGTGCCCCTGATTCTTACTAAACTAGATACTGACCCTGACTCTTACTAAACTAGTGACTGACCCTGACTCTTACTAAACTAGAGACCGACCCCTGACTCTTACTAAACTAGAGACTGACATTGACACTTACTAAACTAGAGACTGACCCTGACACTTACTAAATAGACACTGTGAAGATGTGCTTCCTTCCCACTACGCATTACATTATTTACTCATATTTTGCCATTGTAAGACAGTTAGTTTGCTGCCAAAGACTATCACATTTTAATTATTATTACCAACACATCATATAGAGACTGTCGCTGACTGTTACTAAACTAGAGACTGACCCTGACCTAACTAAACTAGAGACTGCCCCTGACTCTTACCAAACTAGAGACTGACGCTGATTCTTACTAAACTAGAGACTGACCCTGACTCTTACTAAACTAGAGATTGCCCTGACTCTTACTAAACTAGGGACTGACCCTGACTCTTACTAAACTAGAGACTGACCCTGAATCTTACTAAACTAGAGACTGACCCTGAATCTTATTAAACTAGAGACTGACCCTGACTTTTACTAAACTAGAGACTGACCCTGACTCTTATTAAACTAGAGACTGACACTGACGTACTAAACTAGAGACTGACCGTGTCTCTTACTAAACTACAGACTGCCCCTGATTATTTTAAACTAGAGACTGACCCTGACTCTTACTAAACTAGAGACTGACCCTGACTCTTACTAAACTAGAGACTGACCCTGACTCTTACTAAACTACAGACTGCCCTGATTATTTTAAACTAGAGACTGATCCTGACCTTTACTAAACTAGAGACTGACCCTGACTCTTACTAAACTAGAGACTGCCCCTGATTCTTACTAAACTAGAGACTGACCCTGACTCTTACTAAACTACAGACTGACCCTGACTCTTACTAAACTAGAGACTGAACCTGACTCTTACTAAACTAGAGATTGCCCCTGATTCTTATTAAACTAGATACTGACCATGACTCTTACTAAACTAGAGACTGACCCTGAATCTTACTAAACTAGAGACTGACCCTGACTCTTACTAAACTAGAGACTGACCCTGACTCTTAATAAACTAGAGACTGACATTGGCACTTTCTAAACTAGAGACCGACCCTGACACTTACTAAACTAGAGACTGACCCTGACTCTTACTAAACTAGAGACTGACCCTGAATCTTATTAAACTAGAGACTGACCCTGACTTTTACTAAACTAGAGATTGACCCTGACTCTTATTAAACTAGAGACTGACACTGACGTACTAAACTAGAGACTGACCCTGTCTCTTACTAAACTACAGACTGCCCCTGATTATTTTAAACTAGAGACTGACCCTGACTCTTACTAAACTAGAGATTGCCCCTGACTCTTACTAAACTAGAGACTGACCTTGACTCTTACTAAACTAGAGACTGACCCTGACTTTTACTAAACTAGAGACTGACCCTGACTCTTACTAAACTAGACTGACCCTGACTCTTACTAAACTAGAGACTGACCCTGACTCTTATTAAACTAGTGACTGACCCTGACTCTTACTAAACTAGAGACTGACCCTGACTCTTACTAAACTAGAGACTAATCCTGACCTTTACTAAACTAGAGATTGACCCTGACTCTTACTAAACTAGAGACTGACCATGACTCTTACTAAACTAGAGACTGACCCTGATTCTTACTAAACTAGAGATTGCACCTGATTCTTACTAAACTAGAGACTGACCCTGACTCTTACTAAACTAGAGTCTGAACCTGACTCTTACTAAACTAGAGACTGACCCTGACTCTTACTAAACTAGAGACTGACCCTGACTCTTACTAAACTAGAGACTGACCCTGAATATTACTAAACTAGAGACTGACCCTGACTCTTACTAAACTAGAGACTGACCCTGACTCTTACTAAACTAGAGACTGACCCTGAATCTTATTAAACTAGAGACTGACCCTGACTTTTACTAAACTAGAGACCGACCCTGACTCTTATTAAACTAGAGACTGACACTGACGCTACTAAACTAGAGACTGACCCTGTCTCTTACTAAACTACAGACTGCCCCTGATTATTTTAAACTAGAGACTGACCCTGACTCTTACTAAACTAGAGATTGCCCCCTGACTCTTACTAAACTAGAGACTGACCCTGACTCTTACTAAACTAGAGACTGACCCTGACTCGTAATAAACTAGAGACTGACATTGACTCTTACTAAACTAGAGACTGACCCTGACACTTACTAAATAGACACTGGAGATGCTTCCTTTACGCTATTTACTCATATGCCATTGTAAGACAGTGCTGCCAAGACTATCACTAAACATAGAGACTGTCCCTGACTGTTACTAAACTAGAGACTGACCCTGACTCTTACTAAACTAGAGACTGATCCTGACTCTTACCCAAACTAGAGACTGACCCTGATTCTTACTAAACTAGAGACTGACCCTGACTCTTACTAAACTAGAGACTGCCCCTGACTCTTACTAAACTAGGGACTGACCCTGACTCTTACTAAACTAGAGACTGACCCTGAATCTTACTAAACTAGAGACTGACCCTGACTCTTATTAAACTAGAGACTGACCCTGACTTTTACTAAACTAGAGACTGACCCTGACTCTTACTAAACTAGAGACTGACACTGACTCTACTAAACTAGAGACTGACCCTGTCTCTTACTAAACTACAGACTGCCCCTGATTACTTTAAACTAGAGACTGACCCTGACTCTTACTAAACTATAGACTGACCCTGACTCTTACTAAACTAGAGACTGACCCTGACTCTTACTAAACTAGAGACTGACCCTGACTCTTACTAAACTACAGACTGACTCTGACTCTTACTAAACTAGAAATTGACCTTGACTCTTACTAAACTAGAGACTGACCCTGATTCTTACTAAATTAGAGACTGACCCTGACTCTTCCTAAACTAGAGATTGACCCTGACTCTTACTAAACTAGAGACTGACCCTGACTCTTACTAAACTAGACTGAACCTGACTCTTACTAAACTAGAGACTGACCCTGACTCTTATTAAACTAGTTACTGACCTGACTCTTACTAAACTAGAGACTGAACCTGACTCTTACTAAACTAGAGATTGCCCCTGATTCTTACTAAACTAGAGACTGACCCTGACTCTTACTAAACTAGAGACTGACCCTGACTCTTACTAAACTAGAGACTGACCCTGACTCTTACTAAACTAGAGACTGACCCTGACTCTTAATAAACTAGAGACTGACATTGGCACTTTCTAAACTAGAGACTGACCCTGACACTTACTAAACTAGAGACTGACCCTGACTCTTACTAAACTAGAGACTGACCCTGAATCTTATTAAACTAGAGACTGACCCTGACTTTTACTAAACTAGAGACTGACCCTGACTCTTATTAAACTAGAGACTGACACTGACGTACTAAACTAGAGATTGACCCTGTCTCTTACTAAACTACAGACTGCCCCTGATTATTTTAAACTAGAGACTGACCCTGACTCTTACTAAACTAGAGATTGCCCCTGACTCTTACTAAACTAGAGACTGACCCTGACTCTTACTAAACTAGAGACTGACCCTGACTCTTACTAAACTAGAGACTGACCCTGACTCTTACTAAACTAGACTGACCCTGACCCTGACTCTTACTAATCTAGAGACTGACCCTGACTCTTACTAAACTAGTGACTGACCCTGACTCTTACTAAACTAGAGACTGACCCTGACTCTTACTAAACTAGAGACTGATCCTGACCTTTACTAAACTAGAGATTGACCCTGACTCTTACTAAACTAGAGACTGACCATGACTCTTACTAAACTAGAGACTGACCCTGACTCTTACTAAACTAGAGATTGCACCTGACTCTTACTAAACTAGAGACTGACCCTGACTCTTACTAAACTAGAGACTGACCCTGACACTTACTAAACTAGAGACTTGACCCTGACTCTTACTAAACTAGAGACTGACCCTGACTCTTACTAAACTAGAGACTGACCCCTGACTCTTACTAAACTAGAGACTGACCCTGACTCTTACTAAACTAGAGACTGACCCTGACTCTTACTAAACTAGAGACTGACCCTGGCACTCTTACTAAACTAGAGACTGACCCTGACACTTACTAAACTAGAGACTGACCCTGACTCTTACTAAACTAGAGACTGACCCTGAATCTTACTAAACTAGAGACTGACCCTGACTTTTACTAAACTAGAGACCGACCCTGACACTTACTAAACTAGAGACTGACCCTGACTCTTACTAAACTAGAGACTGACCCTGACTCTTACTAAACTAGAGACTGCCCCTGACTCTTACTAAACTAGAGACTGACCCTGACTCTTACTAAACTAGAGACTGACCCTGACTCTTACTAAACTAGAGACTGACCCTGACTCTTACTAAACTAGAGACTGACCCTGACTCTTACTAAACTAGAGACTGACCCTGACTCTACTAAACTAGACTGACCCTGGCTTTTACTAAACTAGAGACTGACCCTGACTCTTACTAAACTAGAGACTGACCCTGACTCTTACTAAACTAGAGACTGACCCTGACTCTTACTAAACTAGAGACGAGCCCTGACTCTTACTAAACTAGAGACTGACCCTGACTCTTACTAAACTAGAGACTGACCCTGACTCTTACTAAACTAGAGACTGACCCTGACTCTTACTAAACTAGAGACTGACCCTGACTCTTACTAAACTAGAGACTGACCCTGACTCTTACTAAACTAGAGACTGACCCTGACTCTTACTAAACTAGAGACTGACCCTGACTCTTACTAAACTAGAGCTGACCCTGACTCTTACTAAACTAGAGACTGACCCTGACTCTTACTAAAACTAGAGACGACCCTGACTCTTACTAAACTAGAGACTGACCCTGACTCTTAATAAACTAGAGACTGACCCTGGCACTACTAAACTAGAGACCGACCCTGAATCTTACTAAACTAAGACTGACCCTGACTCAACTAGAGACTGACCCTGACTCTTACTAAACTAGAGACTGCCCCTGACTCTTACTAAACTAGAGACTGACCCTGACTCTTACTAAACTACAGACTGACCCTGACTCTTACTAAACTAGACTGACCCTGACTCTTACTAAACTAGACTAACCCTGACTCTTACTAAACTACAGACTGACCCTGACTCTTACTAAACTAGTGACTGACCCTGACTCTTACTAAACTAGTGACTGACCCTGACTCTTACTAAACTAGAGACTGACCCTGACTCTTACTAAACTAGAGACTGACCCTGACTCTTACTAAACTAGAGACTGACCTTGACTCTTACTAAACTAGAGACTGACCCTGACTCTTACCAAACTAGAGACTGATCCTGACTCTTACTAAACTAGAGACTAACCCTGACTCTTACTAAACTAGAGCCTCTGATGCCCTGACTCTTACTAAACTAGAGACTGACCCTGACTCTTACTAAACTAGAGACTGACCCTGACTCTTACTAAACTAGAGACTGACCCTGACTCTTACCAAACTAGAGACTGACCCTGACTCTTACTAAACTAGAGACTGACCCTGACTCTTACTAAACTAGAGACTGACCCTGACTCTTACTAAACTAGAGACTGACCCTGACTCTTACTAAACTAGAGACTGACCCTGACTCTTGACTAAACTAGAGACTGACCCTGACTCTTACTAAACTAGACTGACCACCTGACTCTTACAAACTAGAGACTGACCCATTAAACCAAACTCAGAAGACTGACCCTGACTCTACTAAACTAGAGACTGCCTGACTCCCCCTAAGGATTCCATACAAACCAGAGACTGACCCTGACTCTACGAAACTAGAGACTGACCCTGGACTCCTACTAAACTAGAACTACCTGACTCGACTAAACTAGAGACTGACCTGACTTACTAAACTAGAGACTGAACCTGACTCTTACTAAACTAGTGACTGATCTGACTCTTACTAAACTAGTGACTGATCCCGGCTCTTACTAAACTAGAGACTGACCCTGACTCTTACTAAACTAGTGACTGATCCTGACTCTTACTAAACTAGAGACTGACCTTGACTCTTACTAAACTAGAGACTGACCCTGACTCTTACCAAACTAGAGACTGATCCTGACTCTTACTAAACTAGAGACTAACCCTGACTCTTACTAAACTAGTGACTGACCCTGACTCTTACCAAACTAGTGACTGATCCTGACTCTTACTAAACTAGAGACTAACCCTGACTCTTACTAAACTAGTGACTGATCCTGACTCTTACTAAACTAGAGACTGACCTTGACTCTTACTAAACTAGAGACTGACCCTGACTCTTACCAAACTAGAGACTGACACTGACGTTTACTAAACTAGAGTTTGACCCTGACTCTTACTAAACTAGACTGACCCTGACTCTAACTAAACTAGTGACTGACCCTGACTCTTACTAAACTAGAGACTGACCTTGACTCTTACTAAACTAGAGACTGACCCTGACTCTTATTAAACTAGTGACTGACCCTGACTCTTATTAAACTAGTGACTGACCCTGACTCTTACTAAACTAGAGACTGACCTTGACTCTTACTAAACTAGAGACTGACCTTGACTCTTACTAAACTAGAGACTGACCCTGACTCTTACTAAACTAGAGACTGACCTTGACTCTTACTAAACTAGAGACTGACCCTGACTCTTACTAAACTAGAGACTGACCTTGACTCTTATTAAACTAGAGACTGACCCTGACTCTTATTAAACTAGTGACTGACCCTGACTCTTACTAAACTAGAGACTGCCCCTGACTCTTACTAAACTAGAGACTGCCCCTGACTCTTACTGAACTAGAGAATGTCGTTCTCATGCCAATCTGTGATTCCACAGATTGGCATGGACGAAAGTGACATGACCTATCACCTCCTCTCTCCCCAATCGAATTGCTAAATACGCCCTAGAACTAGAGATAATGAACTGGAACTTACCTTCAGCATGACATTCGGACCTGGGACCTCTAAACCGACTGACGTCCACCTCATTGTTGCTACGTCTCTCCGCTGTTTACAAGCTGTGGGGAACAGACAGACATCACAACTCTCCCTATAGCACTACTGAAGGACAGACATCACAACTCTCCCTATAGCACTACTAAAGGACAGACATCACAACTCTCCCTATAGCACTACTAAAGGAAAGGGCTTATTTCCAGAGGTGTGAGTGTGACTGCAGTACGTGCTGTAATTGTATGTTTTGTGTCACTGTGACAACCGACACGGGGGGACACGCCCGACGCACATGCGAGAGGCTACTCACAACGTTGCCAAGCAGCCGGGCCGGTGCAGCGCGAGGGACAGCCGGCCACCTGCAATCGACCCCCTGGTCAGGAGGAAGAGCTGAACCCTGCTCGGGTAGAGCCGATAGAACATTGGCCATCGCGCTGGAAGTGAATCAGCTGTTTGTCCCGGTGCTCATAGTTAGCCCATAGCCCTAAATCCTAGCCCTTTAAAATGTTCTAATCAGGCTTTGGTGATATTATCAAACGTTGTAAAAACTGAATTTATAATAAAGAACCTCTGATTGTACTTTGGACTGTCTCTGGTTGGTTGCCGTGGGATCTTAGAACTCTGCTTTGGACAGAAGCTAATTATATCCGCATCCCAAATGGGCACCCTATATCCTACATTGTGCAATACTTTTGACCAGAGTCATATCGGTGTCCCTATGGGCCCTAGTCAAAAGTAGTGCACTGTATAGAGAAAAGGGTGCCATTTTGGACTCAGCCTAAGAATTATTTACATACATTTTCACCCTCTCTCCATTGTGACACGTTGTTGTAATGTGTAACAAATCTAGTTACAGAGTTCTATGTATGAAGAAGCAAAACAAGTTGAGATAGAGTGCTACTGTGTTCAAATAATATGAATTTGACATTTAATATAATGTCATATTTATTTTGTAATGAAGAATAATAACTATATTGTCATTTAGCAAGTTCAAAGCAACTTAAAAGTTATGAGATGGACTAAATGTGTTTTTTTCCCGGCAAGTAAATCCAGTTAAACACCATTTCTACAACAAGTGGGGTCCTTTAGACATTTAAAACAAATCATATCGTATACAGTCAAAGCCTTTTGGGCCACAATGTACAGGCGGCAGTTGACTATGAGGTTGAGGCATTTGGCCAGTCATTGAGAATAAAACATTGTGTGCATTGAGATTGAGGATAAGTGTTAGCATTGCAATTAGATTAGTATAGCATTGGCATAGAGAAGGTTAGCCATTGAAATATACAGTTACTGTAGCTAGCCCTTTAGCTACCATTGAGACAGAATATGTTAGCCAGCCATTGAGAAACACAGTTAGTTTAGCCATTGACAAACACATAGTTAGCTTAGAGCATTGAGAAACACATAGTTAGCTTAGCCATTGAGATTCATTTCTGAATGCAGTGGATCAATGATTCAGGAGCACAACAAGGGGCTGATCTCTGCTCCAAGGTCATACAATGTACTGTCATCTCCATGCACCCACACTCTTCATCTCTCCTTCTATCCTTATTCATTCTTTCCCTCTTTCTCAATCTCTCTCTCTTCCTTTCTCTCTCCCTCTAACCTAAATGTAGACCTCCTAGGCCTATCTCTCTCTCCCTCCCTCCCTCCCTCCCTAAATCCCTCCCTCCCTCCCTGCCTCCCTCCCTCCCTCCCTCTCTCCCTCCCTCCCCACTCTCGTCTGCCTGCTCCTGCTACGCCTCACGGCAACATCATTTAATATTTTGGTGTCATCGTAAAAAAAGTGGAGGCTTGGCTTGTCAGCGCTGAGACGAGAGGCTATTGATTTACTATGAGCCTCATGCTAGAGGAGAGGAGAGGAGAAGAGAAGAGAAGAGAGGAGCGGAGTGGGACTATCTGGTTTATTAGCAGACAAGCTGACAGTCAGGCTGGATGGACAGCTATGTGGGGACTTAGCTTGTGAATGCAGTATGTATGGGTATGAATGCTGTATGTATAGGCTATGAATGCTGTATGTGTGGGCTATGAATGATGTATGTATGGGTATGAATGCTGTATGTATGGGGTATGAATGATATATGTATGGGTATGAATGCTGTATGTATGGGTATAAATGCTGTATGTATGGGTATGAAACTGTATATATGGGTAATGAATGCTGTATATATGGGCTATGAATGCTGTATGTATGGGTATGAATGATGGTTATACGGCTATACATGCTGTATGTATGGGTGTGAATGCTGTATGTTTGGGCTATAAATGCTATATATATGGGCTATGAATGCTGTATATATAGGCTATGAATGCTGTATGCATGGGCTATGAATGCTGTATGTATGAGGTATGAATGTTGTGTGTATGGGTATGAATGCTGTATGTATGGGTAAGAATGCTATATGTATGGGTATGAATGCTGTATGTATGGGTATGAATGCTGTATATAGGCTGTGAATGCTGTATATATGGGCTAAGAATTATGTATGTGTGGGTATGAATGCTGTATGTATGGGTTATGAATGCTGTATGTATGTGTATGAATGTTGTACGTATGGGTATGAATGCTTTATGTATGGTAAGAATGCTATATGTATGGGTATGAATTCTGTATGTACGGGTATGAATGCTGTATATGGGCTATGTATGCTGTATGTATGGGTTATGAATGCTTTATGTATTGCTATGAATGTTGTATGTATGAGGTATGAATGCTGTATGTATGGGGTAAAAATGCTGTATGTTTGGGCTATGAATGCTGTATGTATGTGTATGAATGCTGTATGTATGTGTATGAATGCTGTATTTCTGGTATTAATGTTGTATAAATGGGCTATGAATGCTGTATGTATGGGTATGAATGCTGAATGTAAGGGTATGAATGCTGTGTGTATGGGTATGAATGCTGTATGTATGGGCTATGAATGATGTATGGTATGAATGCTGTGTGTATGGGTATGAATGCTGTATGTATGGGCTATGAATGCTGAATGTACGGGTATGAATGCTGTACGTATTGGTATGAATGCTGTATGTATGGGCTATAAATGCTCTATGTATGGGTATGAATGCTGTATGTATGGGTATGAATGCTGTATGTATGGGTATGAATGCTGTATGTATGGTTGACCACTGGTCCCCACCTAGAGCTCCTCTAGATCACTACTGACCCCAGTGCTACCTTTAACCTCTAACCTGCTGGCCCCAGTTCTACCTCTAACCTTGGATCTTTAAGAGCTCCTCTATATCTCTACTGACCCCAGTTCTACCTCTAACCTTGGACCTTTAAGAGCTCCTCTATATCTCTACTGACCCCAGTTCTACCTCTAACCTTGAACCTTTAAGAGCTCCTCTATATCTCTACTGACCCCAGTTCTACCTCTAACCTTGAACCTTTAAGAGCTCCTCTATATCTCTACTGACCCCAGTTCTACCTCTAACCTTGAACCTTTAAGAGCTCCTCTATATCTCTACTGACCCCAGTTCTACCTCTAACCTTGAACCTTTAAGAGCTCCTCTATATCTCTACTGACCCCAGTTCTACCTCTAACCTTGAACCTTTAAGAGCTCCTCTATATCTCTACTGACCCCAGTTCTACCTCTAACCTTGAACCTTTAAGAGCTCCTCTATATCTCTACTGACCCCAGTGCTACCTTGAACCTTGAACCTTTATAAGAGCTGATCAATGAGAACATTACAGCAGCTCTGTGATATTCTGGTCCCCTGGTTTTGTCTGGACAGGTTTTATAAAGCTTTAGAATCTTTCTTGCTCTTCGTCAGATACACACACCACTTTCTCTCCGTCACACTCCGTCAATTCTTTTTTCATTCCAGATAGTGTTATTGTCAATGTTATAGCTAGCCAACTTTAGTGCTTTTATCCTTGATGAGCATCAACTTCCACTATGTCACGCTGTTCCAAGCCGTTGGAAATAGGTTCCGGAATCCGTAGCCCTTTTCTCTAGTCAAATAAAACAATCGCCCTCTAGTGGCCTCATGGGTGGAATGTTATTCATTTTCTTCATAATTTCATAATGAAAAAAACATTACTTTAATAAAAAACACTGAAAATCTGGTGTTTCTATGTTGAACGGTTTTGTTATATTTCAGTCTTCTGTGATGTATATAAAGTGTAATATTGGGATGCAAACTCCAAATGTAATACATTTCAACTCTATATCTGACATGGTACAGGTGTCTTTTTTATTAAGCCCATAACCATGTGTGTGAGGTGTATACTTTTGTTTCAAAGTAGATTTCTTTAAGACTACCAAGAAACACTCTATGTGACCCTGAATCATAGAAATGACAGATAGTGTTAACGTTAATGTGATACATGTACTAGCTAGAGGGACTTCTATTTAAGAGGGATTTTAGATAATCCCACTCTACTTTCGACTAGACAGGCTACCTCACTACTTCAGGGTGGAGAATTACTTAAGAGGAAACACTGACAACTCTAGAATTCCTGAAGAGAACAATGACAACTCTAGAATTCCTGAAGAGAACACTGAAAACTTTTGAATTCCTGAAGAGAACACTGAGAACTTTTGAATTCCTGAAGAGAACAATGACAACTCTAGAATTCCTGAAGAGAACACTGAAAACTTTTGAATTCCTGAAGAGAACACTGAGAACTTTTGAATTCCTGAAGAGAACACTGAAAACTTTTGAATTCCTGAAGAGAACACTGAGAACATTAGAATTCCATAAAATAGCGCTGAGATTTTACAGTCTGTATATTCTCCTATCTGAAAGGGTTAAAAGAGGAGCAGAGAGTGTCAGGACCCAGTCAGCCTATTGACTCCCATTGTTTTAATTAGTCCCCAGGGAGCGAGGGGTAGTGGAGGAAGCCCCAGAGGACCGAGGGATACATGTGACAGGGACGGGGAGGGGACAGATATTTTATCATGGATGAGTGTGTGTTTGTGTGTGTGTGTCTTTTGCGGATGTGTGTGTTGACCCTCTTACTTTATGTGTGTGTGTGGTGTTTCAGCCCGTGTCTACTGTGTGTGTGTGTGTGTGTGTGTGTGTGTGTATGGAGGCAGTGCAGGGAAGTAGGGAATGGGATGGATACAGGTGTCCTGTGATGGAGTGCAGGTCCAAGGTTTTTTACCCACCTGCCCCTGGCTGATTCATTAGTGCTAGTCTGGCCGCTGCCAAGGCGTCTGTGTGTGTGTGTGTGTGAGAGCTATGAGGAAACACATTAGGACATTGTTGCCACTAGATTGAAAAAATTATCCTGGAGAATATTTTCTCTTTTTCTTTTTTACAAAGCTGTCTGTCACCCCTCAACCACCCCCCTCTCTCTCTCTCTCTCTCTCTCTCTCTCTCTCTCTCTCTCTCTCTCTCTCTCTCTCTCTCTCTCTCTCTCTCTTCTCTCTGTCTCTCTCTCTCTCTCTCTCTCTCTCTCTCTCTCTGTCTCTCTGTCTCTCTAGTCTCTGTCTCTCTCTGTCTCTCTGTCTCTGTCTCTGTCTCTCTCTGTCTCTCTCTCTCTCTCTTTCTCTCTCTCTCTTTCTCTCTCTCTCTCTCTCTCTCTCTCTCTCTCTCTCTCTCTCTCTCTCTCTCTCTCTCTCTCTCTCTCTCTCTCTCTCTCTCTCTCTCTCTCTCTCTCTCTCTCTCTCTCTCTCGCTCTCTCTCTCTCTCTCTCTCTCAATTTCAATTTCAATTTCAATTCAATTTAAGGGCTTTATTGGCATGGGAAACGTGTGTTAACATTGCCAAACAAGTGAAGTAGATAGTAAACAAAAGTGAAATAAACAATAAATATTAACAGTAAACATTACACTCAGAAGTTTCAAAAGAATAAAGACATTTCAAATGTCATATTATGTATATATACAGTGTTGTAACAATGTGCAAATAGTTAAAGTACAAATGGGAAAATAAATAAACATAAATATGGGTTGTATTTACAATGGTGTTTGTTCTTCACTGGTTGCCCTTTTCTTGTGGCAACAGGTCACAAATCTTGCAGCTGTGATGGCACACTGTGGTTTTTCACCTAGTAGATAAGGGAGTTTATCAAATTTGGGTTTCTTTTCGAATTCTTTGTGGATCGCTGTAATCTGAGGGAAATATGTGTCTCTAATATGGTCATACATTTGGCAGGAGGTTAGGAAGTGCAGCTCAGTTTCCACCTCATTTTGTGGGCAGTGTGCACATAGCCTGTCTTCTCTTGAGAGCCAGGTCTGCCTACGGCGGCCTTTCTCAATAGCAAGGCTATGCTCACTGAGTCTGTACATAGTCAAAGCTTTCCTCAAGTTTGGGTCAGTCACAGTGGTCAGGTATTCTGCCACTGTGTACTCTCTGTTTAGGGCCAAATAGCATTCTAGTTTGCTCTGTTTTTTTGTTTGTTCTTTTCCAATGTGTCAAGTAATTCTCTTTTTGTTTTCTCATGATTTGGTTGGGTCCTAATTGTGTTGTTGTTGTTGTTGTTGTTGTCCTGGGGATGTGTGGGGTCTGTTTGTGTTTGTGAACAGAGGCCCAGGACAAGCTTACTTAGGGGACTCTTCTCCAAGTTCATCTCTCTGTAGGTGATGGCTTTGTTATGGAAGGTTTGGGAATCGCTTCCTTTTAAGTGGTTATAGAATTTAACGGCTCTTTTCTGGATTTTGATAATTAGCGGGTATTGGCCTAATTCTGCTCTGCATGCATTTTATTTGGTGTTTTACGTTGTACACGGAGGATGTTTTTGCAGAATTCTGCATGCAGAGTCTCAATTTGGTGTTTGTCCCATTTTGTGAATTCTTGGTTGGTGAGCGGACCCCAGACCTCAGGAACCATAAAGGGCAATGGGTTCTACTCTTAACTGATTCAAGTATTTTTAGTCAGATCTAATTGGTATGTCAAATTGTATGTTCCTTTTGATGGCATAGAAAGCCCTTCTTGCCTTGTCTCTCAGATCGTTTCACAGCTTTGTGGAAGTTACCTGTGGCCGCTGATGTTTAGGCCGAGGTATGTATAGTTTTTTGTGTGCTCTAGGACAACGGTGTCTAGATGGAATTTGTATTTGTGGTCCTGGCAACTGGACCTTTTTGGAACACCATTATTTTTGTCTTACTGGAGATTTACTGTCAGGGCCCAGGTCTGACAGAATCTGTGCAGAAGATCTAGGTGCTTCTGAGGCCCTCTTGGTTGGTGACAGAAGCACCAGATCATCAGCAAACAGAAGACATTTGACTTCAGATTCTAGTAGGGTGGAGACCGGTGCTGCACACTGTTCTAGTGCCCTCGCCAATTCGTTGATATATATGTGTTGAAGAGGGTGGGCTTAAACTGCATCCCTGTCTCACCCCATGGCCCTGTGGAAAAAGAAATGTGTGTGTTTTTCTGCCAATTTTAACCGCACACTTGTTGTTTGTGTACATGGATTTTATAATGTCGTATGTTTTTCCCCCAACCCCACTTTCCATCAATTTGTATAGCAGACCCTCATGCCAAATTGAGTCAAAAGCTTTTTTGAAATCAACAAAGCATGAGAAGACTTTTGCCTTTGTTTTGGTTTGTTTGTTTGTCAATTAGGGTGTGCAGGGTGAATACGTGGTCTGTCGTACGGTAATTTGGTAAAAAGCCAATTTGACATTTGCTCAGTACATTGTTTTCACTGAGAAATGAACTAGTCTGCTGTTAATGATAATGCAGAGGATTTTCCCAAGGTTGCTGTTGACGCCTTAGATATCCCACGGTAGTTATTGGGGTCAAATTTGTCTCCACTTTTGTGGATTGGGGTGATCAGTCCTTGGTTCCAAATATTGGGGAAGATGCCAGAGCTAAGGATGATGTTAAAGAGTTTAAGCATAGCTAATTGACATTTGTGGTCTGTATATTTTATCATTTCATTGAGGATACCATCAACACAACAGGACTTTTGGGTTGGAGGGTTTGTATTTTGTCCTGTAGTTCATTCAATGTAATTGGAGAATCCAGTGGGTTCTGGTAGTCTTTAATAGTTGATTCTAAGATTTGCATTTGATCATGTATATTTTTTGCTGTTTGTTCTCTGTTATACGATTGGAGAAGTGGTTTACCCATACATCTCCGTTTTGGATAGATAGCTCTTCGTGTTGTTGTTTGTTTAGTGTTTTCCAATTTCCCCAGAAGTGGTTAGAGTCTATGGATTCTTCAATTACATTGAGCTGATTTCTGACATGCTGTTCCTTCTTTTTCCGTAGTGTATTTCTGTATTGTTTTAGTGATTCACCATTTTCTACTGCCAAGTTTACACCTTCACTATTACAGTGGAACGTTTTGTCCAGGAAGTTGTCTAGAATGGATTGAATTTGTTGTTTCCTAATTGTTTTTTGGTAGGTTTCAACACTACTTTCCTTCCAACGATAGCATTTCTTAATATTATTCAGTTCCTTTGGCTTTGATGCCTCATGATTGAGTATTGCTCTGTTCAAGTAGACTGTGATTTTGCTGTGGTCTGATAGGGGTGTCAGTGGGCTGACTGTGAACGCTCTGAGAGACTCTAGGTTGAGGTCAGTGATAAAGTAGTCTACAGTACTACTGCCAAGAGATGAGCTATAGGTGTACCTACCATAGGAGTCCCCTAAGCCTACCATTGACTATGTACATGTACCCAGTGTGCGACAGAGCTGCAGGAGTCGTGGACCCGTTCTTGTTGGTTATGTTGTCGTAGTTGTGCCTAGGGGGCATATGGGGAGGGAATGCTGTCACCTCCAGGTAGGTGTTTGTCTCTCTCTCTCTCTCTCTCTCTCTCTCTCTCTCTCTCTCTCTCTCTCTGTCTCTCGTCTCTGTCTCTCTCTTTCTCTCTCCCTCTCTCTCTGTCTCTGTCTCTCTCTGTCTCTCTCTGTCTCTCTCTGTCTCT
>NW_025537135.1:0-40913 GCF_020615455.1 Coregonus clupeaformis | reverse complement strand
GTAGTCATGATAGTAGTCTCTATTAACACATATTGTTACTCTGTAGTCATTCTAGTAGTATCTCTATTAGACACCTATTGTTACTCTACTCTGTAGTCATTCTAATAGTCTCTGTGCCGTTGGTATTTGCTCTGTAGTCATTCTAGTAGTCTCTCCTATTTAGACACCTATTGTTACTCTGTGAGTCATTCTAGTAGTCTCTATTAACACCTATTGTTACTCTGTAGTCATTCTAGTAGTCTCTATTAGACACATATTGTTACTCTGTAGTCATTCTAGTAGTCTCTATTAGACACCTATTGTTACTCTGTAGTCATTCTAGTAGTCTCTCCTATTAGACACCTATTGTTACTCTGTAGTCATTCTAGTAGTCTCTCTATTAGACACCTATTGTTACTCTGTAGTCATTCTAGCAGTCTCTATTAGACACCTATTGTTACTCTGTAGTCATTATAGTAGTCTCTATTAGACACCTATTGTTACTCTGTAGTCATTATAGTAGTCCTCTCTATTAGACACCTATTGTTACTCTGTAGTCATTATAGTAGTCTCTCTATACCCTTATTGTTACTCTGTAGTCATTCTAGTAGTCTCATGACACCTATTGTTACTCTGTAGTCATCCTAGTAGTCTCTCTATTAGACACATATTGTTACTCTGCTTAGTCATCCTAGTAGTCTCTCTATTAGACACATATTGTTACTCTGTAGTCATTCTAGTAGTCTCTATTGACACCTATTGTTTCTCTGTAGTCATTCTAGTAGTCTCTATTAGACACCTATTGTTACTCTGTAGTCATTCTAGTAGTCTCTATTAGACACCTATTGTTACTCTGTAGTCATGCTAGTAGTCTCTCTATTATACACATATTGTTACTATGTAGTCATTCTAGTAGTCTCTATTAGACACCTATTGTTACTCTGTAGTCATTCTAGTAGTCTCTCATTATACACATATTGTTACTATGTAGTCATTCTAGTAGTCTCTCTATTAGACACCTATTGTTACTCTGTAGTCATTCTAGTAGTCTCTATTAACACTATTGTTACTCTGCAGTCATTGTAGTCTCTCTATTAGACACCTATTGTTACTCTGTAGTCATTCTAGTAGTCTCTTATTGACACCTATTGTTACTCTGTAGTCATTCTAGTAGTCTCTATTAGACACATATTGTTACTCTGTAGTCATTCTAGTGATCTCTCTATTAGACACCTATTGTTACTCTGTAGTCATTCTAGTAGTCTCTCTATTAAACACCTATTGCCACTTTCTGTGGTCATTCTAGTAGTCTCTATTATACACCTATTGTTTACTCTGTCGTCATTCTAGTTGTCTCTTATTAACACATATTGTTACTCTGTAGTCATTCTATAATCTCTCTATTAACACTATTTTACTCTGTAGTCATTCCTAGTAGTCTCTGTGCGAGCACCTATTGTTACTCTGTAGTCATTATATAGTCCTATTAGACACCTATTGTTACTCTGTAGTCATTATAGTAGTCTCTCTATTAACCTATTGTTACTCTTAGTCATTTAGTAGTCTCTCTTAAGCACCTATTTTACTCTTTCATTCTATAATTCTCTATCTATTTTCTCTCTGTAGTCATTCCCAATAATCTCTCTATTACATTTATTGCTCTATAGTCATTCTAGTAGTCTCTCTATTAACACCTATTGTTTACTCTGTAATCATTCTAGTAGTCTCTCTATTAACACCTATTGTTACTCTGTAGTCATTCTAGTAGTCTCTCTATTAACACCTATTGTTACTCTGTAGTCATTCTAGTAGTCTCTCTTGTGAGCACCTATTGTTACTCTGTAGTCATTCTAGTAGTCTCTCTATTAGCACTATTGTTACTCTGTGTCATTCTAGTTAGTCTCTCTATTAGAGCACCTATTGTTACTCTGTAGTCATTTCTAGTAGTCTCTCTATTAGATCACCTATTGTTACTCTGTAGTCATTCTAGTAGTCTCTCTATCAACACCTATTTTACTCTGTAGTCATTCTATCTCTCTTTACACCTATTGTTACTCTGTATCATTTATAGTCTCTCTATTGCCTATTTACTCTGTAGTCATTCTAGTAGTCTCTCTATTGACACCTATTTTACTCTGTAGTCATTCTATATTCTCTCTATTAACACCTATTTTACTCTGTAGTCATTCTAGTAGTCTCTCTATTAACTATTGTTACTCTGTAGTCATTCTTTAGTCTCTCTATTATACACCTATTGTTACTCTGTAGTCATTCTATTAGTCGGCTCTATTAACACCTATTGTTACTCTGTAGTCATTCTAGTAGTCTCTCTATTACTATTGTTACTCTTATCATTCTATAGTCTCTCTATTCTATTTTACTCTGTAGGTCATTCTAGTAGTCTCTCTATTACTATTTTCTCTGCAGTCATTCTAGTAGTCTCTCTATTAACACCTATTGTTACTCTGTAGTCATTCTAGTAGTCTCTCTATTACCCTATTGTTACTCTATCATTCTTGTCTCTCTATTCACCTATTGTTCTCTGTAGTCGTTCTGTTTTCTATTATATTTACTCTGTAGTCATTCTAGTAGTCTCTCCTATTGGCACCTATTGTTACTCTGTAGTCATTCTAGTGTCTCTCTCTTTACACTATTATTACTCTGTATCGTTCTATAGTCTCTCTATTACCCTTTTTACTCTGTAGTCATTCTAGTAGTCTCTCTATTACACCTATTTTACTCTTAGTCATTCTAGTGTCGCTCTTTAACCCTTTTTATCCATTCCTATTTCATTAGCTCTCCATTACTATTTTATCTGTAGTCATTCTAGTAGTCTCTCTATTAGGATCGCTCTCTTTCCCTCCCCCTCTCTGTGTGCGATGGTGTCACGTGCCTCCGTTGCTGTTGTCGTAGGGGTAGCTATCCTCCACAGCCCCACCGTGCAGGTCTACCAAGGTCTCTCATCTTCAGCCATCCATAATGCTCTCACCTCTATCTCTTGCCCTCCCTCTCTTCTTAGAGGCATCTGGAGTTTCTGTTCAGATCATCCTTCTTATTAACCTGTCAGAAACCACATGACAAAGACGAATGAAAGTTCACTAGGTACCAACACACCTTCAACATCGCTTTAAACATTTGGGATAGTTTATGCAGGAAAGTTATACAGTATGAATGCAGAATGGTGTCATGCAGAAATGAGTTGATTTAACTTTACTTCCATTCCAACTCTCAACAAAATAAAAAAAAAACAGTGTTGTCACAATATGTTTAGTCATTAAAGATTTGGCTAATATAATGTCTACAAATGTTTCTTTTTGTATTGTTTTCAGAAGTTAATGTTTTGTTTATTCCCCCATCGCCGTCAGTCCAGGCGCAGACCCATGGTCCTGACAAATGACAGAGTCCCATCTAAACACACTACCACATTTGTAAGGGGTTCAACCTAGGGACAGTCAAAGGGACCTGTCAGAAAGAACAAACAGCTGGTGGTTTATTCTCTCTTTCTGTTCCCTCTCTGCTCTGGGAAGACATTGCACTGATGTCCATTCATTCATCCCACTCCTTATTTAAAACTGTCATTGGTCCATTCTCATTCCAGAAGCCTGATGAAATTCTTGGTCTGTTTACCCAGATGACGGACACCCAATCACCCCTCACCAAACCCTTCTTCCTCTTTTTCTCTTTTCTGCTCTGTGATGTCACAGTACTTAGAACTCACCCCATATATCTTTAGCGTCTTTAGGTCTTAGTGAAGAGATATATAAATCATATAAATCGTCCATCATTGCCCTATTCCTATTTACTCTTGCCCAGCGCCTGTGCACTATATAAGGAATAGGGGTGCCATTTGGGACACAAGCAGGAGAGAAGAGAGAGGGAGAAAAAAAGATGAGGGATGAGGAGGGGGGGGGGGGATGAGGAGGGATGAAGAGGAGGAGGAAGAAGGGGGGGGGGGGGAGGGGAAGATGAGGAAGAAGGGGGGGGGGGGGGGGGAAGGAGGGAGGGGGGAGGAGGAAGAGGGAGAGGGGGGGGAGGAAGACAGGGGGGGGAGGGGGGGGGATGAAGTAGATGTTTGCTGGCTGTCAGTGCGTGGCCGGCTGGGCGTGAGGTTTGGTCTTATACTATCTCAACCCTCCTCTGCCTCCCCCTCCTCCACCTCTCCCCCTACACAACTCTTTCCCCCCTCTCCCCCCCCTCTACTCCACCTCTCCCCTGAGCACAAGAGCTCTTGCCCCCCTCTGCCCCCCTCTCACTCCACCCCCCGCCCCCCCCCCTCCCGCTCTTTGTCCCCACGCTGCCTCTCAAGGAGGAATCCGCTCTGCTCTCTTCATTTGAGTCACTCCCAGGTGGTATCCCTACATCAGGGGTCTTCAACCTTTTTGACCAGGGACCCCTTCCTGGAAAACTGGCACCTAGGGCCCCCCATCATACGTTAGCAAAAAATTTTTTTTATCACTCTTGTCTTATCAGGTGAATGACAATGTCATGAGAATAATCAACATTCTATAATGAATGTATTTGGTAGATGTTCAGGTACCTTGCTTCACAAACAAAGCAAAGGAGGGTTGCTGACAGCAATACAAAAACCATGAAAAGGGCTGACCAAGAAAAACTTATTCCAGGCAGAAAGGAGTTGGAGAACTCAACAAAAAAGGCAGAGAATCATTCATTTTAGCTCACTTTTATCCGTTGTTCAGGATGAGTACAGGTGACTGGCTTTTCGACACTCTGAAGAAGACCGTCAGCTTGATGTCGAAACGTCAGTCACCTGTACTCCTTCTGAACAATCCTAAACTCTAACATATTCGCTAAGTGCAGCTGTTTAAACAAAGGTTAGCCATGTGTTGGAAAACATTATGTCCAAGTCAAGGAGGCTTACCAGCACCACTGTCAAGCAGGTGGCCTATTCACGGGTGCTTTTTCAAAGTCAGTACCTCCCCCCGGTTGAAAACACCTGTACTCTTCTTGAACAACGGCACTTGTGTTTTATTTATCTAACAATTGCCACTGCTTTCCAGGGAGTCCCAATGTTCAAATGGACACAGTATATTGAGTAAAAACATTTACAGAGCTGCCTCTGGTATATACTACTCTGGTGTATCCTGTATAGTACTCTGTGTATCCTGTATAGTACTCTGGTGTATCTTCTATACTACTCTGGTGTTTCCTGTATAGTACTCTGGGCTAGCCTATATAGTACTCTGGGGTAGCCTATATAGTACTCTGTGGTATCCTGTATAGTACTCTGGTGTATCCTATATAGTACTCTGGTGTATCTTGTATAGTACTCTGGTGTATCTTGTATAGTACTCTGGTGTATCCTGCCTGGTTTAGCTGTCTGGCCTGTGGCTGACTGCCTGGTTTAGCTGTCTAACCCTTCCCTTCTGGAGGTTATTATAGCTGTTGTGGTCAGGCTGGAAGAGGCTGTAGCTTGGCCCAGGCTTGGCCCAGGCTTGGCCTAGGCTTGGCCCAGGCAGGCTAATAGAAACCCTATAGCCCAATTCTGATTCAACTCGTGCACTTGTTCAATACCTCAAGGATTGTGCAATCATTCCTTATCCTCTAAGTGTTAAATAAAGGTTAAATAAAAAATTTTAAACAATTTAAAAAGTGTACACCTGTTCACTTTTAAATTCTCAAGGATTTATAAAGCGTTGTCTTGGCGTTACTATTGAGTCAAGCATATTTTAATTCCTACGCAACCCAATGCTTTTAAACACTTGATGGGGGAGTGAACAAGTGTGCACTTGAGGGAGGGGAGAGTCAGGATTGGACTCCAGCAGCGGGTCAGCACAGGCTACCTGGCCGTTCAGCAAATGACCAGCAGGAAATATCCCAGATTGTGCCTTTAACGTGTTTAAAACACGGCACGACCAGGTCTAACGCACACACACACACACACACACACACACACACACACACACACACACACACACACCGATCACATGTCTTTACCCCCAGACCACAGAGAAACAAATGATCCCCTGCAGGAATGTCTGTGAGCTTAGATGCTTACAACGCCACTGCTTTGATGTGAAGAGTTTGTGGTCGGCTAATGCTTCTCATCCATTACACAACATAATTGTTTTCATCGTCAACATATCTTCAACAGCATCTTCATTCGGGGGGGGGAAGAGCTCACTCCAATGGCTTTTAACTTCCAAGAATCAGAATTTAGTAAAAACATACGTATCTCTGGGTAGTCGAAGGTTGGAAAACACAACAGTTAGAAACCAACAGGATGCACGGTCAAATCTTTCACTGTGTTTTAACGGCACCATACCGCTCGCTGCAATCGTTTGTTTTTGGGGAACACAAACAGTTTACGGCTCTCACAATACAGCTGGTCCTCATTAGGCAATAAAATAAAACACTTTCCTAATGGAAGGCAGGGCTGGACTAAGGCTGGACTGGACTAGGCTGGACTGAACTAAGCTGGACTGGACTGGACTGGACTGAACTAGGCTGGACTAGACTGAACTAGGCTGGACTGACTAGGCTGACTGGACTGACTAGCTGGACTGGACTAGGCTAAACTGGACTGGACTGGACTGGACTGCTGGACTAGTGCTGGACTGGACTAGGCTGCGACTGGACTGACTAGACTAGCTGGACTGGACTAGACTGGACTGGACTGACTGGACTGGACTGAACTAGGCTGGACTGGACTAGCGACTGGACTGAGCGACTGCTGACTAGCTGAACTGACTAGCTGGAGACTGGACTGACTAGGCTGGACTGGACTAGACTGGACTGGCCTGAGCTGACTACTGTGGACTGGACTAGACTGGACTGGACTGGAGCTCTCGACTGAGACTGAACTAGGCTGGACTGACTAGACTGGACTGGACTAGACGGACCCAGGCTGGACTGAACTGACTGCTGACTAGAGCTGCTTTGACTGGACTTGAGGACTGGACTAGGCTGGACTGGACTGACTGGACTAGACTGGACTAGACTAGACTGGACTGACGACTGAGGACTGGACTAGCTGCTGGACTGAGACTGGAGGACTGGGACTGAACCAGGCTGGACTGGACTGAACCAGACTGGAGGACTGGACTGGACTGACTGCGACTGGACTGGACAGACTGGACTGAATTGGACTAGACTGAACTAGCTGGACTGGAGGACTGGACTGGACTGACCGAGGACTGGACTGGACTGGAGGACTGAACTGGACTGAGCTGGACTGAACTAGACTAGCTGGACTGGAAGACTGGACTGGACTAGGCTGGACTAGGCTGGACTGGACTGACGCTGGACTAGGCTAGACTGGACTACTGGACTGGACTAGGCTGGACTGGACGGACTGGACTAGGCTGGACTGGAGGACTGGACTGGCTCCTTTTGCTGTCACAGCACCTTGTTTTACTTAAAACTTGACAGTATAGCAGAAAACTGTACTGCCATTAAGAAATGTTGCTAGGAATTAGTCTCGGTGTTGTACACAGAAGGTTGAGAATCATCCACATCAACAATCACTACAGCGTGTCTGGATGGGGATTCAAACAGTGTAGTAGTCTGTGGAAAATGCTATGTAGCTGATTCAAAACCAGTCAGGTGGAACATGCCACTGTCTTATTATTATGATGTATAATCATCCAATAACTCTTTAGTCAAATCACATATAATAATACACGACACATTAATAACGTTGGTCTCTTTGTTACCACAGTCATTTACAGAGACCGCCTCACAAAATGGCACTCTATTCCCTCTATAGTACACCGGGGTCCTGGTCCAAAGTAATGCACTATACTGTCTACAGTAGGGAAATAGGGTGCCATTTGGGAGGCAGACAGAGTAGGATGAGAAGACTTGAGCATGTTTCCTATCTAGCCATGTGACATTTATAGTGTTTATAAAACAGACTATGCTATTCCACTCTCAGGGGGAGGGAGGGAGGGAGAGAGAGAGAGAGAGAGAGAGAGAGAGAGAGAGAGAGAGAGAGAGAGAGACAGAGAGACACACAGAGAGAGAGAGAGAGAGAGACAAGAGAGAGAGAGAGAGGAAGAGACACACACAGAGAGAGAGAGAGACAGAGAGACACATAGAGAGAGAGAGAGAGAGAGAGAGAGAGAGACAGAGACACACACAGAGAGAGACAGAGAGAGACACAGAGAGAGAGAGAGAGAGAGAGAGAGAGAGAGAGAGAGAGAGACAGAGACACACACAGAGAGAGACAGAGAGAGACAGAGAGAGAGAGAGAGAGAGAGAGAGAGAAGAAGAGACGAGAGAGAGAGAGAGAGAGAGACAGAGACACACAGAGAGAGAGAGAGAGAGAGAGAGAAGAGACAGAGACACACACAGAGAGAGAGAGAGAGAGAGAGAGAGAGAGAGAGACAGAGCCGCACAGAGCAGAGAGAGAGAGAGAGAGAGAGAGAGAGAGAGAGAGAGAGACAGAGAGAGGGTGGAGGGACTGAGAGAGAGACACCGGTAGAGTGACAGAGAGAGACACCGGTAGAGGGACAGAGAGAGACATGTAGAGGGACAGAGAGAGAGAGAGAGAGAAAGTGAGATGCTCTCTCGCCCACGCTCTCTCTCTCTCTGTCCCTCTACCTCTCTCTCTCTCTGTCCCTCTATCGGTGTCTCTCTCACTCTGTCCTCTACCTCTCTCTCTTGTCCCTCTATCTGTGTCTCTCTTTCTCTGTCCCTCTACCTCTCTCTCTCTGTCCCCTCTATCAGTGTCTCTCTCTCTGTCCTCTACATCTCTCTCTCTCTGTCCCTCTACATCTCTCTCTCTCGTCCCTCTACCAGTGTCTCTCTTTCTAAGAGAAAGGGACAGAGAGAGAGCGTGGGCGTGAGAGTGTGTCTCACTTTCAGTTACTATAAACAGATTCCTTAAACAATCCAGGAATACTCCTTGTAGAGCTGTCCCTGCAGTTGATCCCTGTTAAAACCCTCCAGTAGCAGAGGCTGTGGCAGAGCATGTGGGTGCCCTGTCTGAGTGCCCTCTCTGGGGTGCCATCACTGGTCCGGTGGGGTACTATGGAGGGAGATGGATGGCCCAGTAAATGGACTGGGGCCGCGTAGTGTTTATACCCAGACATACATCTGTTTATACCAGACCTGACAACACATAACATTGGTGATTTACTCAAGGGAGAGAGCAGGCCTGCCTGCCTGCCTGCCTAACTGTCTGCCTGTCTAACTGTCTGCCTGTCTAACTGTCTGCCTGTCTGTGTCCATGAAGTGAATGGATATCCTACAGGTGCTTGACAGTGTTATCTTACTCACTAGCCTACCCCCCCCACCCCTTCCTCACCCCCTGCCCATATCCTCCTCCATCCTCATCCTCCTCCCCCCAGCTTCAGGGCCTCTCTGACGTCATATCCTCCTCCATCCTCACCTCCTCCTTCTCCCCCAGCCTCAGGGCCTCTCTGAGATCATATCCTCCTCCTTCTCCCCCCAACCTCAGGGCCTCTCCGAGGTCATATCCTCCTCCATCCTCACCTCCTCCTTCCCCAGCCTCAGGGCCTCTCTGAGGTCATATCCTCCCTCCATCTCTCCCAGCCTCTCCGAGGTCATATCCTCCTCCATCCTCACCTCCTCCTCCTCCCCCAGCCTCAGGGCCTCTCCTGACGTCATATCCTCCTCCATCTCTCCAGCCTCAGGGCCTCTCCGAGGTAATATCCTCCTTCATCCTCACCTCCTCCTTCTCCCCCCAGCCTCAGGCCTCTCTGAGGTCATATCCTCCTAAATCCTCCTCCTCCTTCCCCAGCCTCAGGGCCTCTCTGAGGTCATATCCTCCTCCATCTCTCCCAGCCTCTCCCGAGGTCATATCCTCCTCCATCCTCACCTCCTCCTCCTCCTCCCCCAGCCTCAGGGCCTCTCTGAGGTCATATCCTCCTCCATCTCTCCCAGCCTCAGGGCCTCTCCCGAGGTAATATCCTCCTCCATCCTCACCTCCTCCTTCTCCCCCAGCCTCAGGGCCTCTCTGAGGTCATATCCTCCTAAATCCTCCTCCGTCTATCCCAGTCTCAGGGCCTCTCTGAGGTCATATCCCCTCCTCCTTCTCTCCCAACCTCAGGGCCTCTCTGAGATCATATCCTCCTCCATCCTCCTCCTTCTCCCCCCAGCCTCAGGGCCTCTCCAGGTCATATCCTCCTCCATCCTTCTCTCCCAGCCTCAGGGCCTCTCTGAGGTCATATCCTCCTCCATCCTCACCCCCCTCCCTTTCTCCCAGCGTAGGGCCGTCTTTCTTAGTAAGATAACAACAGCTACAGTATCGTGACTGTCGGAGGAGTTGGGCTGTCCCAGACAAAAAAAAATCTTGGCCAACCAAAAGTCCTCTGTTCTTTCGATCAATCGATTGGTCAAAATGTTTAAACGTGCATTTCTCCATATATAGACACACCCTATGTATGTGAGCTCGTCTGACGTGTTAAACTTGATGAAATAAGACAAATGCCTCAAGAGGGCGCCAGAGATCTAGATAACCAGAAGAAAAAAACCTTAACCTGACCCAACTATTCTCCTCCCGCTCCTTGCCGGTAATAGGCTACACCAGGAGTCGGCAACCTTTCTCATGTGGAATGCCAATTTATTTTACCATTTATACCAATCTGCGTGCCAGTTATGGTTTTCATATGCACATTTTCGTGAAATAGTTTCATTTAATTTATAATAACGTCTTCATATCTCAAAATCATTGTCATTTGGTTAATCAAAATTCTATCCAAATCTAAATGAAAATGATAAACCTAAAAAGTAACTTCTATTGCCATTGCCAACTACGTAAAAATAGCCTACATAAAGCCAACAAATAAAAACATTGCAGCCTGCAGGTCAAAATAGCCTGTCTGCAACGAATTTGAAACATTGCATCAACTATTAACTTGGGTCTGGCCAGAAGCTTGCACTAGCGAAATTGCAACATTGCATAAAATATTCTGGGCCCTCAGAGTTTCATGGGCCAGTGAGCTCGGGACAGACACAGCTGTCGGCTATTTGCGCAAGGGATAAGAAGCAGTGCTTTAACAGTAAATGTACTACTGGTGATATATGTAATGGGGAATTGATAAACACTAAACAATCAAATCAAATTGTATTTGCCACATGTGCCGAATACAACAGGTGTAGACGTTACAGTGAAATGCTTACTTACAAGCCCTTAACCAACAATGCAAAGTAAAATAGATTTTAAAAAAAGTGTTAATCAAAAAATAAATAAAAGCTAATAATTAAAGAGCAGCAGTAAAATAAAATAACAGTAGGGAGGCTATATACAGGGGGGTACCGGTGCAGAGTCAATGTGCGGGGCACCGACTAGTCGAGTTAATTGAGGTAATATGTACATGTGGGTAGAGTTAAAGTGACTATGCATAAGTAATTAACAGAGTAGCAGCAGCGTAAAAAAGATGGGGTGGGGGCAGTGCAAATAGTCCGGGTAGCCATGATTAGCTGTTCAGGAGTCTTATGGCTTGGGGGTAGAAGCTGTTGAGAAGCCTGGGAGCCTCCAACCACATTTTCGGATCAAGCATACATTGGCTTTTAGTCTAGGCCTCCACAATTGATTAGTTCACTGAGATGGGCGCATATATATATATATATATATATATTGTGATGTCACGAGAGGCTGTGTCCTGGAGGGACGTTACATCCCCCTGAGGTGGCTGCAAACCCAGACAGCTATGGCTCCATCTGCTGGTATGGTCGGGAACTCCACCCCTCTATGGCCAATCTTCCCACGCAGCTGAAACAAATGAGGAGCTGATGAGCTGAAGGTTTGGGAAGGGAAGAGACACAGTCTCCAACCTGGGCTCTCTGGAGGACAAGAGTGCTGCACGTCCACTTCCATGAGGAATATAAGGATTTGGAGATACTTACCTTTGGGAAATACTCACCGTTGGATATATGCACCTGTGGAAATACGTGAGAGACATTTGGAAGGACTTTTTTGCTGGGTTGGCCACTAGCTGCAACGTGGACTACAGTAAGGCTGGGGAAAAGTTATCTGAGCGAGTGAGAATTATGATTCTGGATGTGGAAGAGACATCCCTGAACTGTTAACCCTTAAGGAGCCACAAAGAGAACAGAATTTTGTTATATTTTCGTTAATTTCCCAAGACCTATAATAAAATCCTTGTTTTGTTTGAACCTTGTCTCCTTGCACTACTTGAGCAATCCCACTGAAAGCTGTGTAGCCTCTCGTGACGTCACAGATGGTGGAGAATACGGGCACGCTCAAGCGTTAATAGTGCATGTCAGAGGAGGATACCGAAGGTTTGATCACCCAGTTTTCCAAGTTGGCCGTAGGCTCCCCGCCCGACTGAAATGGAGGACATATTGAAAGCCCTTGTTGCTGGCCAGCAAGCCCAGATGCAAGCAAACGTGTGCTCTCTTGGAGGAGCAAAAGAAAGCCAACCTTCTGAAGGCAGAGGAATTGCAGTTGCAGAGACAGAGGGTGGTCCAAAATACCCGCCCAATAAAGGCAAGTGACTTTATATCTAAGATGGGAGCTACCGATGACATTGAGGCATACCTGCATGCATTTGAGGCCACGGCCACTAGGGAAGCCTGGCCCAAGCAACAGTGGGTTGGTCTGTTAGCCCCCTTTCTAACCGGGAATCGCTGAATGCTGTCCGGGACCTGGGCCCTGACCAGGTTACTGACTATGATGCCCTGGAAGTCTGAGATCCTCAGCAGATATGGACTCACAAAGTTTGGTATGGCCCAGCGCTTTCACAGCTGGACCTTCCAACCAGACCAACCTCCTCGGGCGCAGATGCATGAACTTGTCCGAATCGCAAGGAAATGGCTGGATCCGCAGAGGAATACAGCAGCGGCGGTGGTGGGAGGCCGTTGTGGTGGATCGTTACCTACGCGCCCTGCCTTATGAGGCAAAACGGTTCATCAGTCAACAGGCCTTGACCACGGCTGATCTGACCGTGGAAGCTGTGGAAAAAGTACCAGGCCACAGCGGAGATGCTGAATGCTTCCCGAAAAGACCCCAGGAGTGCGGCCCCACCACAAATGGGAAGAACCCGTCCAAAGGACCCCAAGGTCTCGAACCCAGCCACGTCAGGACTTATCCCGGCTCCAGGGGAGCCAGAAACCAGGCGGGTCCAAGAAGAGTACACCAGGAGGGGGAAACTCGACAGTGTTACCGGTGTGGGGAGATGGGACATATCTCCTGGCAGTGTGGGAAACCAGCCGATGAACCTATGCCCACTGCGGAGTCCTCCAGCTCAGCACCCACACACCGTTTTGCCTCGCTCTTGGGAGTCGTAGATGGCGGCCCAGATCGACCCCCCCACCTGCCCGGTAACTGTGAATCACCATGATGTGGAGGCCTTACTGGATTCTGGTAGCCGGGCCACCCTGGTGCGTAAGGATTTGGTGGGCCCAACGTGTCTGACCCCGGGGAAAGTCCTCCCAGTTTCCTGTGTCCATGGGGACACCAGAGAATACCCCATTACTGAACTTACAATGACCAGCACACGGGGAACCATACACACGGCGTCGGGGGTGGTTGATTCCCTCCCCGTCCCTGTCCCTAATTGGACGAGACTGCCCAGCCTTTTACCCACTCTGGAGAGAGTCTCAGGAGAGGATAACCCGAGTACCTCGGAAACGGAGAGGCAAGACTCATCCTGGGAAGGCTCCGGTGCAATCCTCCGAGTTACTCACTCCCGCCCGGGCTCTGATAGGGATGGCAGGTGCCCAGACCGACACAGAGACGGGGAGTTACAGAATCTGGACAAAGAACTGTCTGGTCTGAAGGGGACCGCTGAGAGGTATCGTTTGTTAAAGCAACAGTTAGACATGAAGACAGAAGAGTTAGATATCCTCCAGGCTAAACTCCAACAGAGCTCCTTCCCTAAGCAACAGGAGGAGGCTGGAGAGGCTGCGCAGGACCATCGAGGAGTGTGAGGAGACCCTGCGCAGTAGTAAGGAGGTCCAGAAGAAGGCAGAGGAGAAGTACAAGGTGTTGGAGAAGAAGATGAAGAATGCGGAGGCAGAGAGAGAGAAGGAACTGAAAGCTGCTCAACAGAAGCTAAACTCTGCTAAAACCAAGGCTGATGCGTTCAGTAAGAAACTCAAGGAGAGACAACAGGAGGCTGAGTCCCTGGTCCTAGAGTTGGAGGAGTTGAAGAGAGAGCAGTCTGGCAAGCACCACGGCAATGCGGACGCCCTCTCCGGCGTGATGCCTTCTTCGCTGCCTTTACCCGACGAGGACGTCGGTCCCGAGAGGGGGATGTGTGATGTCACGAGAGGCTGTGTCCTGGAGGGACGTTACATCCCTGAGGTGGCTGCAAACCCAGACAGCTATGGCTCCATCTGCTGGTATGGTCGGGAACTCCACCCCTCTATGGCCAATCTTCCCACGCAGCTGAAACAAATGAGGAGCTGATGAGCTGAAGGTTTGGGAAGGGAAGAGACACAGTCTCCAACCTGGGCTCTCTGGAGGACAAGAGTGCTGCACGTCCACTTCCATGAGGAATATAAGGATTTGGAGATACTTACCTTTGGGAAATACTCACCGTTGGATATATGCACCTGTGGAAATACGTGAGAGACATTTGGAAGGACTTTTTGCTGGGTTGGCCACTAGCTGCAACGTGGACTACAGTAAGGCTGGGGAAAAGTTATCTGAGCGAGTGAGAATTATGATTCTGGATGTGGAAGAGACATCCCTGAACTGTTAACCCTTAAGGAGCCACAAGAGAACAGAATTTTGTTATATTTTCGTTAATTTCCCAAGACCTATAATAAAATCCTTGTTTTGTTTGAACCTTGTCTCCTTGCACTACTTGGAGCAATCCCGCTGAAAGCTGTGTAGCCTCTCGTGACGTCACAATATATATATATATATATATATATATATATATATATATATATATATATTGTCACGGATTCAGCCGAGGCTGCTCCTCCCTCCTTGCTCGGGCAGGCTTCGGCGTTCGTGCGTCCCCGGAGTACTAGCTGCTGCCGATCGATGTTTCGGTGTTTGTCTTGTTTGGTCTTTATTGTTTACACCTGTTCCCCATTATGTTTTATTGTGTTCCCTTTATAAACCTCTGGTTCTCATTGTGTATTGTGCGTAATTGTTTTGGTCTTTGCGGCAGTTGCCCATGTGTGCGGGTCATATTATTTCCTCTCTGATTGAGGTTGCCTTTGTACTTTGTATTTGCACTGCATCCAGTAAAGTTCCTGCCAGTAGCTCGGTGTCCTGCGCTTGACTTCGCCTACCGCATACACGTCGCTGTGACAATATATTTGTTACTGCTCGACTAAAACAATCTCGGTCGACCAACAGCCTAACGACCAAAACAATCGACCAGTCGACTAATTGGGGTCAGGAGTGAGTGAGTGGTGAGTGAGTGAGTGAGTGAGTGAGTGAGTGAGTGAGTGGTGAGTGAGAGAGAGAGAGAGAGAGAGAGAGAGAGAGAGAGAGAGAGAGAGAGAGAGAGAGAGAGAGAGAGAGAGAGAGAGGTAGAGACACAGAGACACAGAGACAGAGAGAGAACAGCTATACCACAGAGACACAGAGACAGAGAGAGAACAGCTATACCACAGAGACACAGAGACAGAGAGAGAACAGCTATACCACAGAGACAGAGAGACAGAGAGACACAGAGACAGAGAGAGAACAGCTATACCACAGAGAAACACAGAGACAGAGAGAGAACAGCTATACCACAGAGACACAGAGACAGAGAGAGAACAGCTATACCACAGAGACAGAGAGACACAGAGATAGAGAGAGAACAGCTATACCACAGAGAAACACAGAGACAGAGAGAGAACAGCTATACCACAGAGATACAGAGACAGAGAGAGAACAGCTATACCACAGAGACACAGACAGAGATAGAGAGAGAACAGCTATACCACAGAGACAGAGAGACACAGAGACACAGAGACAGAGAGAGAACAGCTATACCACAGAGACTCAGAGACACAGAGACAGAGAGAGAACAGCTATACCACAGAGACACAGAGACAGAGAGAGAACAGCTATACCACAGAGACACAGAGACAGAGAGAACAGCTATACCACAGAGACACAGAGACAGAGAGAGAACAGCTATACCACAGAGACACAGAGACAGAGAGAGAACAGCTATACCACAGAGACACAGAGACAGAGAGACACAGAGACAGAGAGAGAACAGCTATACCACAGAGACACAGAGACAGAGAGACACAGAGACAGAGAGAGAACAGCTATACCACAGAGACTCAGAGACACAGAGACAGAGAGAGAACAGCTATACCACAGAGACAGAGAAACACAGAGACACAGAGAGAACAGCTATACCACAGAGACACAGAGACACAGAGACACAGAGAGAACAGCTATACCACAGAGACACAGAGACACAGAGAGAACAGCTATACCACAGAGACACAGAGACACAGAGACAGAGAGACAGAGAGACAGAGAGAGAACAGCTATACCACAGAGACACAGAGACAGAGAGAGAACAGCTATACCACAGAGACACAGAGACAGAGAGACACAGAGACAGAGAGAGAACAGCTATACCACAGAGACACAGAGACAGAGAGAGAACAGCTATACCACAGAGACACAGAGACAGAGAGAGAACAGCTGTACCACAGAGACAGAGAGACACAGAGACACAGAGAGAACAGCTATACCACAGAGACACAGAGACACAGAGACACAGAGAGAGAACAGCTATACCACAGAAACACAGAGACAAAGAGACACAGAGACAGAGACAGAGAGAGAACAGCTATACCACAGAGACACAAAGACAGAGAGACACAGAGACACAGAGAGAACAGCTATACCACAGAGACACAGAGACACAGAGACACAGAGACACAGAGACAAAGAGAGAACAGCTATACCACAGAAACACAGAGACAGAGACACAGAGACAGAGACAGAGAGAGAACAGCTATACCACAGAGACTCAGAGACACAGAGACAGAGAGAGAACAGCTATACCACAGAGACAGAGAAACACAGAGACACAGAGAGAACAGCTATACCACAGAGACACAGAGACACAGAGACACAGAGAGAACAGCTATACCACAGAACACAGAGACACAGAGAGAACAGCTATACCACAGAGACACAGAGACACAGAGACAGAGAGACAGAGAGACAGAGAGAGAACAGCTATACCACAGAGACACAGAGACAAAGAGAGAACAGCTATACCACAGAGACACAGAGACAGAGAGACACAGAGACAGAGAGAGAACAGCTATACCACAGAGACACAGAGACAGAGAGAGAACAGCTATACCACAGAGACACAGAGACAGAGAGAGAACAGCTGTACCACAGAGACAGAGAGACACAGAGACACAGAGAGAACAGCTATACCACAGAGACACAGAGACACAGAGACAGAGAGAGAACAGCTATACCACAGAAACACAGAGACAGAGAGACACAGAGACAGAGACAGAGAGAGAACAGCTATACCACAGAGACACAGAGACAGAGAGACACAGAGACACAGAGACAGAGAGAGAACAGCTATACCACAGATACACAGAGACACAGAGACAGAGAGAGAACAGCTATACCACAGAGACAGAGAAACACAGAGAAACAGAGAGAACAGCTATACCACAGAGACACACAGAGAGAACAGCTATACCACAGAGACACAGAGAGAACAGCTATACCACAGAGACACAGAGACAGAGAGAGAACAGCTATACCACAGAGACACAGAGAGAGAGAGACACAGAGACAGAGAGAGAACAGCTATACCACAGAGACACAGAGACAGAGAGAGAACAGCTATACCACAGAGACACAGAGACAGAGAGAGAACAGCTATACCACAGAGACACAGAGACAGAGAGACACAGAGACACAGAGAGAACAGCTATACCAGAGAGACAGAGAGACACAGAGACACAGAGAGAACAGCTATACCACAGAGACACAGAGACCGAGAGAGAACAGCTATACCACAGAGACACAGAAACAGAGAGACACAGAGACACAGAGAGAACAGCTATACCACTGAGACTCAGAGACAGAGAGACAGAGAGACACAGAGACAGAGAGAGAACAGCTATACCACAGAGACACAAAGACAGAGAGAGAACAGCTATACCACAGAGACACAGAGACAGAGAAACACAGAGACACAGAGAGAACAGCTATACCACAGAGACACAGAGACACAGAGACACAGAGAGAACAGCTATACCACAGAGACACAGAGACACAGAGACAGAGAGACAGGGAGAGAACAGCTATACCACAGAGACACAGAGACAGAGAGAGAACAGCTATACCACAGAGACACAGAGACAGAGAGACACAGAGACAGAGAGAGAGAGAGAAACAGCTATACCACAGAGACACAGAGACACAGAGACAGAGAGAGAGAACAGCTATACCACAGAGACAGAGAGACACAGAGAGAACAGCTATACCACAGAGACTCAGAGACAGAGAGACACAGAGACAGAGAGAGAACAGCTATACCACAGAGACACAGAGACGGAGAGAGAACAGCTTTACCACAGAAACACAGAGACAGAGAGACACAGAGACAACAGCTATACCACAGAGACACAGAGACAGAGAGACACAGAGACACAGAGAGAGAACAGCTATACCACAGAGACACAGAGACAGAGAGAGAACAGCTATACCACAGATACTCAGAGACACAGAGACAGAGAGAGAACAGCTATACCACAGAGACAGAGAAACACAGAGACACAGAGAGAACAGCTATACCACAGAGACACAGAGACACAGAGACACAGAGAACAGCTATACCACAGAGACACAGAGACACAGAGAGAACAGCTATACCACAGAGACACAGAGACACAGAGACAGAGAGACAGAGAGACAGAGAGAGAACAGCTATACCACAGAGACACAGAGACAGAGAGAGAACAGCTATACCACAGAGACACAGAGACAGAGAGACACAGAGACAGAGAGAGAACAGCTATACCACAGAGACACAGAGACAGAGAGAACAGCTATACCACAGAGACACAGAGACAGAGAGAGAACAGCTGTACCACAGAGACAGAGAGACACAGAGACACAGAGAGAACAGCTATACCACAGAGACACAGAGACACAGAGACACAGAGAGAGAAACAGCTATACCACAGAAACACAGAGACAAAGAGACACAGAGACAGAGACAGAGAGAGAACAGCTATACCACAGAGACACAAAGACAGAGAGACACAGAGACACAGAGAGAACAGCTATACCACAGAGACACAGAGACACAGAGACACAGAGACACAGAGACACAGAGAGAACAGCTATACCACAGAAACACAGAGACAGAGACACAGAGACAGAGACAGAGAGAGAACAGCTATACCACAGAGACTCAGAGACACAGAGACAGAGAGAGAACAGCTATACCACAGAGACAGAGAAACACAGAGACACAGAGAGAACAGCTATACCACAGAGACACAGAGACACAGAGACACAGAGAGAACAGCTATACCACAGAACACAGAGACACAGAGAGAACAGCTATACCACAGAGACACAGAGACACAGAGACAGAGAGACAGAGAGACAGAGAGAGAACAGCTATACCACAGAGACACAGAGACAAAGAGAGAACAGCTATACCACAGATACACAGAGACAGAGAGACACAGAGACAGAGAGAGAACAGCTATACCACAGAGACACAGAGACAGAGAGAGAACAGCTATACCACAGAGACACAGAGACAGAGAGAGAACAGCTGTACCACAGAGACAGAGAGACACAGAGACACAGAGAGAACAGCTATACCACAGAGACACAGAGACACAGAGACAGAGAGAGAACAGCTATACCACAGAAACACAGAGACAGAGAGACACAGAGACAGAGACAGAGAGAGAACAGCTATACCACAGAGACACAGAGACAGAGAGACACAGAGACACAGAGACAGAGAGAGAACAGCTATACCACAGATACTCAGAGACACAGAGACAGAGAGAGAACAGCTATACCACAGAGACAGAGAAACACAGAGAAACAGAGAGAACAGCTATACCACAGAGACACACAGAGAGAACAGCTATACCACAGAGACACAGAGAGAACAGCTATACCACAGAGACACAGAGACAGAGAGAGAACAGCTATACCACAGAGACACAGAGAGAGAGACACAGAGACAGAGAGAGAACAGCTATACCACAGAGACACAGAGACAGAGAGAGAACAGCTATACCACAGAGACACAGAGACAGAGAGAGAACAGCTATACCACAGAGACACAGAGACAGAGAGACACAGAGACACAGAGAGAACAGCTATACCAGAGAGACAGAGAGACACAGAGACACAGAGAGAACAGCTATACCACAGAGACACAGAGACCGAGAGAGAACAGCTATACCACAGAGACACAGAAACAGAGAGACACAGAGACACAGAGAGAACAGCTATACCACTGAGACTCAGAGACAGAGAGACAGAGAGACACAGAGACAGAGAGAGAACAGCTATACCACAGAGACACAAAGACAGAGAGAGAACAGCTATACCACAGAGACACAGAGACAGAGAAACACAGAGACACAGAGAGAACAGCTATACCACAGAGACACAGAGACACAGAGACACAGAGAGAACAGCTATACCACAGAGACACAGAGACACAGAGACAGAGAGACAGGGAGAGAACAGCTATACCACAGAGACACAGAGACAGAGAGAGAACAGCTATACCACAGAGACACAGAGACAGAGAGACACAGAGACAGAGAGAGAGAGAGAGAACAGCTATACCACAGAGACACAGAGACACAGAGACAGAGAGAGAACAGCTATACCACAGAGACAGAGAGACACAGAGAGAACAGCTATACCACAGAGACTCAGAGACAGAGAGACACAGAGACAGAGAGAGAACAGCTATACCACAGAGACACAGAGACGGAGAGAGAACAGCTTTACCACAGAAACACAGAGACAGAGAGACACAGAGACAACAGCTATACCACAGAGACACAGAGACAGAGAGACACAGAGACACAGAGAGAGAACAGCTATACCACAGAGACACAGAGACAGAGAGAGAACAGCTATACCACAGATACTCAGAGACACAGAGACAGAGAGAGAACAGCTATACCACAGAGACAGAGAAACACAGAGACACAGAGAGAACAGCTATACCACAGAGACACACAGAGAGAACAGCTATACCACAGAGACACAGAGACACAGAGAGAACAGCTATACCACAGAGACACAGAGACAGAGAGAGAACAGCTATACCACAGAGACACAGAGAGAGAGACACACAGAGACAGAGAGAGAACAGCTATACCACAGAGACACAGAGAGAGAGAGACACAGAGACAGAGAGAGAACAGCTATACCACAGAGACACAGAGACAGAGAGAGAACAGCTATACCACAGAGACACAGAGACAGAGAGAGAACAGCTATACCACAGAGACACAGAGACAGAGAGACACAGAGAGAACAGCTATACCACAGAGACAGAGAGACAGAGAGACACAGAGACACAGAGAGAACAGCTATACCACAGAGACACAGAGACACAGAGACACAGAGAGAACAGCTATACCACAGAGACAGAGAGACAGAGAGACACAGAGACACAGAGAGAACAGCTATACCACTGAGACTCAGAGACAGAGAGACAGAGAGACACAGAGACAGAGAGAGAAACAGCTATACCACAGAGACACAAAGACAGAGAGAGAACAGCTATACCACAGAGACACAGAGACACAGAGACAGAGAGAGAACAGCTATACCACAGAGACACAGAGACACAGAGAGAACAGCTATACCACAGAGACACAGAGACAGAGAGACACAGAGACACAGAGACACAGAGAGAGAGAACAGCTATACCACAGAGACACAGAGACACAGAGACAGAGAGAGAACAGCTATACCACAGAGACACAGAGACACAGAGACAGAGAGAGAACAGCTCTACCACAGAGACACAGAGACACAGAGAGAGAGACAAAGAGAGAACAGCTATACCACAGAGACACAGAGAGAGAGAGACAAAGAGAGAACAGCTCTACCACAGAGACACAGAGAGAGAGAGACAAAGAGAGAACAGCTATACCACAGAGACACAGAGACAGAGAGAGAACAGCTATACCACAGAGACACAGAGACACAGAGACAGAGAGAGAACAGCTATACCACAGAGACACAGAGAGAGAGAGAGACAGAGAGAGAACAGCTATACCACAGAGACACAGAGACAGAGAGAGAACAGCTATACCACAGAGACACAGAGAGAGAGAGACAAAGAGAGAACAGCTATACCACAGAGACATAGAGAGAACAGCTATACCACAGAGACAAAGAGAGAACAGCTATACCACAGAGACACAGAGACACAGAGACAGAGAGAGAACAGCTATACCACAGAGACAGAGAGAGAGAGATAGAGAGAGAACAGCTATACCACAGAGACAGAGAGAGAACAGCTATACCACAGACACAGAGAGAGAGAGACAGAGAGAGAACAGCTATACCACAGAGACAGAGAGAGAACAGCTATACCACAGACACAGAGAGAGAGAGACAGAGAGAGAACAGCTATACCACAGAGACAGAGAGAGAAACAGCTATACCACAGAGACACAGAGAGAGAGAGACAGAGAGAGAGCAGCTCTACCACAGAGACACAGAGAGAGAGAGACAAAGAGAGAACAGCTATACCACAGAGACACAGCGAGAGAGAGACAGAGAGAGAACAGCTATACCACAGAGACACAGAGAGAGAGAGACAGAGAGAGAGCAGCTCTACCACAGAGACACAGCGAGAGAGAGACAGAGAGAGAACAGCTATACCACAGAGACAGAGAGAGAGAGACAGAGAGAGAACAGCTATACCACAGAGACACAGAGAGAGAGAGACAGAGAGAGAACAGCTCTACCACAGAGACACAGAGAGAGAGAGACAGAGAGAGAACAGCTATACCACAGAGACACAGAGACACAGAGACAGAGAGAGAACAGCTATACCACAGAGACACAGAGAGAGAGAGACAGAGAGAGAACAGCTATACCACAGAGACACAGAGACAGAGAGAGAACAGCTATACCACAGAGACACAGAGAGAGAGAGACAAAGAGAGAACAGCTATACCACAGAGACATAGAGAGAACAGCTATACCACAGAGACAAAGAGAGAACAGCTATACCACAGAGACACAGAGACACAGAGACAGAGAGAGAACAGCTATACCACAGAGACAGAGAGAGAGAGACAGAGAGAGAACAGCTATACCACAGAGACAGAGAGAGAACAGCTATACCACAGACACAGAGAGAGAGAGAACAGAGAGAGAACAGCTATACCACAGAGACAGAGAGAGAACAGCTATACCACAGACACAGAGAGAGAGAGAGACAGAGAGAGAACAGCTATACCACAGAGACAGAGAGAGAACAGCTATACCACAGAGACACAGAGAGAGAGAGACAGAGAGAGAGCAGCTCTACCACAGAGACACAGAGAGAGAGAGACAAAGAGAGAGCAGCTCTACCACAGAGACACAGCGAGAGAGAGACAGAGAGAGAACAGCTATACCACAGAGACAGAGAGAGAGAGACAGAGAGAACAGCTATACCACAGAGACACAGAGAGAGAGAACAGCTATACCACAGAGACACAGAGAGAGAGAGAGACAAAGAGAGAACAGCTATACCACAGAGACACAGCGAGAGAGAGACAGAGAGAGAACAGCTATACCACAGAGACACAGAGAGAGAGAGACAGAGAGAGAGCAGCTCTACCACAGAGACACAGCGAGAGAGAGACAGAGAGAGAACAGCTATACCACAGAGACAGAGAGAGAGAGACAGAGAGAGAACAGCTATACCACAGAGACACAGAGAGAGAGAACAGCTATACCACAGAGACACAGAGACACAGAGACAGAGAGAGAACAGCTATACCACAGAGACAGAGAGAGAACAGCTATACCACAGAGACAGAGAGAGAACAGCTCTACCACAGAGACACAGAGAGAGAGAGACAGAGAGAGAACAGCTCTACCACAGAGACACAGAGAGAGAGAGACAGAGAGAGAACAGCTATACCACAGAGACACAGAGAGAGAGAGACAGAGAGAGAACAGCTCTACCACAGAGACACAGAGAGAGAGAGACAGAGAGAGAACAGCTATACCACAGAGACACAGAGAGAGAGACAGAGAGAGAACAGCTCTACCACAGAGACACAGAGAGAGAGAGACAGAGAGAGAACAGCTATACCACAGAGACACAGAGAGAGAGAGACAGAGAGAGAGCAGCTCTACCACAGAGACACAGAGAGAGAGAGACAGAGAGAGAACAGCTATACCACAGAGACAGAGAGAGAGAGACAGAGAGAGAACAGCTATACCACAGAGACACAGAGAGAGAGAGACAGAGAGAGAACAGCTCTACCACAGAGACACAGAGAGAGAGAGACAGAGAGAGAGCAGCTATACCACAGAGACAGAGAGAGAGAGACAGAGAGAGAACAGCTATACCACAGAGACACAGAGAGAGAGAGACAGAGAGAGAACAGCTCTACCACAGAGACACAGAGAGAGAGAGACAGAGAGAGAACAGCTCTACCAGAGAGTAGAAGGGAGGCAACCTCCTGTAGTCTGTAGCTATACTACAGTAGGTTACTGTGCTCCACCGCTCTGTCATTCGGGTTGCGTCCCCAAACGGCACTATATTTCCTATATGGAGAACTACTTTTGTCCAGAGCCCTATTGGCCTCTATTTGCTATGTAGTGTACGGCTTTTAACCATGGCACCCTATTCCCTGGTGGAAAGTAGTGCACTACAGAGAATAGGGTGCCATTTGGGATGCACCCTTAGTGTGGAGAAAATAACCCTGTTTACCCACAGACAGACATGTTGGATCCAGATTTATTGCGTAACGCAACGTCAACTTGTGGATGACTTGGTCTGGTCTGATCTGGTCTGAGGTGTGATGTTTCAACGTCAACCCACTGTGGCCCAGTTGGAGCATGAGATGGGATGGGGTTGGGGCCCAGTTGGAGCATGAGATGGGATGGGGTTGGGGCCCAGTTGGAGCATGAGATGGGATGGGGTTGGGGCCCAGTTGGAGCATGAGATGGGATGGGTTGGGGCCCAGTTGGAGCATGAGATGGGATGGGGTTGGGGCCCAGTTGGAGCATGAGATGGGATGGGGTTGGGGCCCAGTTGGAGCATGAGATGGGATGGGGTTGGGGCCCAGTTGGAGCATGAGATGGGATGGGGTTGGGGCCCAGTTGGAGCATGAGATGGGATGGGGTTGGGGCCCAGTTGGAGCATGAGATGGGATGGGTTGGGGCCCAGTTGGAGCATGAGATGGGATGGGGTTGGGGCCCAGTTGGAGCATGAGATGGGATGGGTTGGGGCCCAGTTGGAGCATGAGATGGGATGGGTTGGGGCCCAGTTGGAGCATGAGATGGGATGGGTTGGGGCCCAGTTGGAGCATGAGATGGGATGGGTTGGGGCCCAGTTGGAGCATGAGATGGGATGGGGTTGGGGCCCAGTTGGAGCATGAGATGGGATGGGTTGGGGCCCAGTTGGAGCATGAGATGGGATGGGTTGGGGCCCAGTTGGAGCATGAGATGGGATGGGTTGGGGCCCAGTTGGACAGAGGTGTTAGACTAACAGTTAGTTAGAGAGTTGAATAACTTTGGCTTCAAAAGATAAAAAGCCTTAAAGCCAAGGAAAAACATCTGTTTTAGTTGTATAAAAAAAGAATTGACTTTGCCCTGGTCGGATGTGGCAAAGTTGGACAGCGATGTTAGAGACTTTAATAACTTTGTCTTAAATGCTAGAAAAGTTTCAGTCGTAAAGAAGCACCAGGAACACCATAATTAGCAGTCATGTAGCTGCATCAGGATATGAACAGTCATGGAGCTGCATCAGGATATGAACAGTCATGGAGCTGCATCAGGATATGAGCAGTCATGGAGCTGCATCAGGATATGAGCAGTCATGGAGCTGCGTCAGGATATGAGCAGTCATGGAGCTGCATCAGGATATTAGCAGTCATGGAGCTGCGTCAGGATATGAGCAGTCATGGAGCTGCGTCAGGATATGAGCAGTCATGGAGCTGCATCAGGATATGAGCAGTCATGGAGCTGCATCAGGATATGAGCAGTCATGGAGCTGCATCAGGATATGAGCAGTCATGGAGCTGCGTCAGGATATGAGCAGTCATGGAGCTGCGTCAGGATATGAGCAGTCATGGAGCTGCGTCAGGATATGAGTAAGGAAAAGGGGAAGTGATATTCTGGGTACCAGTCTTTTTAGCTAACGTTCCACTCCTGTCATTTGCCAAAGAGACTGGGTGTTCTTCAATCTTCAAATATGAACATTGTATCATTAATGAGCTTGAGGAACTCAGAGGATTTTATCCGGATTCGATAACCCTCATAGCTATCCTCCAATCACAAAGGTTATGGAAATATTGGAACTCTATTACTTTTTTTCCAAAAACCAGTCTGCTCACGTCTAAATTCTCAAACTAAATACATACTGCAATTGACACTTTGCTAAGCCCCTCCCCCTTGGTTACTGTTGCAACCTCGGACAACATTTTCCTGGGAAGCCCAATTCCTCTTTCCAACCACTGGCGAAATCCCCTCACAATGATCTCAAACTGTGTTTCTAATACACAATGAAATCAAACATTCCAGGTGACTACCTAATGAAGCTGGTTGAGAGAATGCCAAGAGCGTGCAAAGCTGTCATCAAGGCAAAGGGTGGCTACTTTGAAGAATCTCAAATATAAAATATATTTTTGATTTGTTTAACACTTTTTTGGTTACTACATGATTCCATATGTGTTATTTCATAGTTTTGATGTCTCCACTATTATTCTACAATGTAGAAAATAGTAAAAATAAAGAAAAACCCTTGAATGAGTAGGTGTGTCCAAACTTTTGACTGATACTGTTATATATATATATATATATACACACAGTGGTGTGAAAAAGTGTTTGCCCCCTTCCTGATTTGTTATTTGTTTGCATGTTTGTCACACTTAAATGTTTCAGATCATCAAACAAATTTAAATATTAGTCAAAGATAACACAAGTAAAACACAAAATGCAGTTTTGAAATGAAGGTTGTTATTATTCTCCAAACCTACATGGCCCTGTGTGAAAAAGTGACGAGACAAAAGTTGAACTTTTTGGAAGGTGTGTGTCCCATTACATCTGGCGTAAAAGTAACACCGCATTTCAGAAAAAGAACATCATACCAACAGTAAAATATGGTGGTGGTAGTGTGATGGTCTGGGCCTGTTTTGCTGCTTCAGGACCTGGAAGACTTGCTGTGATATATGGAACCATGAATTCTGCTGTCTACCCAAAAATCCTGAAGGAGAATGTCCGGCCATCTGTTCGTGACCTCAAGCTGAACTTGGGTTCTGCAGCAGGACAATGATCCAAAACACACCAGCAAGTCCACCTCTGAATGGCTGAAGAAAAACAAAATGAAGACTTTGGAGTGGCCTAGTCAAAGTCCTGACCTGAATCCTATTGAGATGCTGTGGCATGACCTTAAAAAGGCAGTTAACGCTCGAAAACCCTCCAATGTGTCTGAATTACAACAATTCTGCAAAGATGAGTGGGCCAAAATTCCTCCACAGTGCTGTAAAAGACTCATTGCAAGTTATCGCAAACGCTCGATTGCAGTTGTTGCTGCTAAGGGTGGCCCAACCAGTTATTAGGTTGTAGGGGGCAATGACTTTTTCACACAGGGCCATGTGGGTTTGGATTTTGTTTTCCCTTAATAATAACAACAACCTTCATTTCAAAACTGCATTTTGTGTTTTACTTGTGTTTGACTAATATAACAATTTGTTTGATGATCTGAAACATTTAAGTGTGACAAACATGCAAACAAATAAGAAATCAGGAAGGGGGCAAACACTTTTTCACACCACTGTGTGTATATATATATATATATATGTGTGTGTAAGTGTAGAGTCTTTTGAAACACAATCTATTCCTAGTGACTTCCTGCCATTTCCAAGAACCACAACAAGAGGCTTGTTTGTATGTGTGTGTGTGTGTGTGTGTGTGTGTGTGTGTGTGTGTGTTGTATGTGTGTGTGTGTGTGTGTGTGTGTGTGTGTGTGTGTGTGTGTGTGTGTGTGTGTGTGTGTGTGTGTGTGTGTGTGTGTGTGTGTGTGTGTGTGTGTGTGTGTGTGTGTGTGTGTGTATGTGTGTGTGTGTGTGTGTGTGTGTGTGTGTGTGTGTGTGTGTGTGTGTGTGTGTGTGTGTGTGTGTGTGTGTGTGTGTGTGTGTGTGTGTGTGTGTGTGTTTGTATGTGTGTGTGTCAGTAGGGTCAGAAATGTTCCCATTTCCTCCTGTGAGGCTGCACTCCAAAGACTCTCCAGTTTAACAGTGCTAATTGCAGAGATGGAGTCAAGACCGGATCCGCGTCCCAAATGGCACCCTATTCCCTACGTAGTGCACTACTTTAGACCAAGGCCCATAGGGAATAGGGTGTACTCTCCAAGCCTATCTCTGGCTAATTGGAGACAGTCTTTTATCTCATTTGAATGGCTGGACAAAGGGCCAGTATTGTGGTTGTGAGTCCTCTGTATTTAGGGTAAACATGAGTGACAGCAAAGTGCCAGGTAGAGGCAGAGGGAAATGTACACAGGGTACAACCCTATTGGGTCTTCTAAATAACCACCAAACAGGTCACTGCAGACAGAGATCAGATCTACCTACCAAACAGGTCACTGCAGACAGAGATCAGATCTACCTACCAAACAGGTCACTGCAGACAGAGATCAGATCTACCACCAAACAGATCACTGCAGACAGAGATCAGATCTACCACCAAACAGGTCACTGCAGACAGAGATCAGATCTACCACCAAACAGATCACTGCAGACAGAGATCAGATCTACCACCAAACAGATCACTGCAGACAGAGATCAGATCTACCACCAAACAGGTCACTGCAGACAGAGATCAGATCTACCACCAAACAGATCACTGCAGACAGAGATCAGATCTACCACCAAACAGATCACTGCAGACAGAGATCAGATCTACCACCAAACAGATCACTGCAGACAGAGATCAGATCTACCACCAAACAGATCACTGCAGACAGAGATCAGATCTACCACCAAACAGGTCACTGCAGACAGAGATCAGATCTACCACCAAACAGATCACTGCAGACAGAGATCAGATCTACCACCAAACAGGTCACTGCAGACAGAGATCAGATCTACCACCAAGCAGATCACTGCAGACAGAGATCAGATCTACCACCAAACAGATCACTGCAGACAGAGATCAGATCTACCACCAAACAGATCACTGCAGACAGAGATCAGATCTACCACCAAACAGGTCACTGTAGACAGAGATCAGATCTACCACCAAACAGATCACTGCAGACAGAGATCAGTTCTACCACCAAACAGATCACTGCAGACAGAGATCAGATCTACCACCAAACAGATCACTGCAGACAGAGATCAGATCTACCACCAAACAGGTCACTGTAGACAGAGATCAGATCTACCACCAAACAGATCACTGCAGACAGAGATCAGATCTACCACCAAACAGATCACTACAGACAGAGATCAGATCTACCACCAAATAGGTCACTGCAGACAGAGATCAGATCTACCACCAAACAGATCACTGCAGACAGAGATCAGATCTACCTACCAAACAGATCACTGCAGACAGAGATCAGATCTACCACCAAACAGATCACTGCAGACAGAGATCAGATCTACCACCAAACAGATCACTGCAGACAGAGATCAGATCTACCACCAAACAGATCACTGCAGACAGAGATCAGATCTACCACCAAACAGGTCACTGTAGACAGAGATCAGATCTACCACCAAACAGATCACTGCAGACAGATATCAGATCTACCACCAAACAGATCACTGCAGACAGAGATCAGATCTACCACCAAACAGATCACTGCAGACAGAGATCAGATCTACCACCAAACAGATCACTACAGACAGAGATCAGATCTACCACCAAATAGGTCACTGCAGACAGAGATCAGATCTACCACCAAACAGATCACTGCAGACAGAGATCAGATCTACCTACCAAACAGATCACTGCAGACAGAGATCAGATCTACCACCAAACAGATCACTGCAGACAGAGATCAGATCTACCACCAAACAGGTCACTGCAGACAGAGATCAGATCTACCACCAAACAGGTCACTGCAGACAGAGATCAGATCTACCACCAAACAGGTCACTGCAGACAGAGATCAGATCTACCACCAAACAGGTCACTGCAGACAGAGATCAGATCTACCACCAAACAGATCACTGCAGACAGAGATCAGATCTACCACCAAACAGAGATCAGATCTACCAAACAGGTCACTGCAGACAGAGATCAGATCTACCACCAAACAGAGATCAGATCTACCAAACAGGTCACTGCAGACAGAGATCAGATCTACCACCAAACAGAGATCAGATCTACCAAACAGATCACTGCAGACAGAGATCAGATCTACCACCAAACAGATCACTGCAGACAGAGATTAGATCTACCACCAAACAGATCACTGCAGACAGAGATCAGATCTACCACCAAACAGATCACTGCAGACAGAGATCAGATCTACCACCAAACAGATCACTGCAGACAGAGATCAGATCTACCACCAAACAGAGATCAGATCTACCAAACAGGTCACTGCAGACAGAGATCAGATCTACCACCAAACAGATCACTGCAGACAGAGATCAGATCTACCACCAAACAGATCACTGCAGACAGAGATCAGATCTACCACCAAACAGATCACTGCAGACAGAGATCAGATCTACCACCAAACAGGTCACTGCAGACAGAGATCAGATCTACCACCAAACAGAGATCAGATCTACCAAACAGGTCACTGCAGACAGAGATCAGATCTACCACCAAACAGATCACTGCAGACAGAGATCAGATCTACCACCAAACAGATCACTGCAGACAGAGATCAGATCTACCACCAAATAGGTTGTTTGTTTCCAATGACAGTGGTTTCAGTTAAACTGATGAACACCGATCGAAGCCATGTTACAACAACAAACACATGAGTCATTTAGTGGTGGAAAGTCGCTGCTGTCATCTCTCTCAATCACGAAAACTATCTAAACCCGTCCTGTTGCATTACTGTAGTGTTGCTCAATAATCTGGTTTCCATAGGGGAGATTGTCTCTGTTTTTCTAAGAACCCTTCCCTGTTTAAAGTTGTTATGGTGACGAGTTGGTGAGAGTTTTTCCAGTGTTTGGGGCTGGGATGACTGTGTAAGAGGGTGTGTGTGTGTGTGTCAGTGATCTGTCCCATCCGGGGAGGAATCCACTGCCAGGAAATGGGATCTCTCTGTGTGTGTGTGTGTGTGTGTGTGTGTGTGTGTGTGTGTGTGTGTGTGTGTGTGTGTGTGTGTGTGTGTGTGTGTGTGTGTGTGTGTGTGTGTGTGTGTGTAAATATGTACGTGCAAGTGTGTGTGAGTGAAAGAAAGAGTGTGTGTTTGTATTAGGGCTGTCAAATGATTAAAAATTTTAATCAAATTAATCAGAATTTTCAGTGGATTAATCATGATTAATCACTATTTGCAATTACACCTGAATCCTAACCATTTTTTTTCTGAAATGCATACCAAAAGATAAATAACAGGACACAGATACATAATTTTCATATTATGTCTGTTTATTAACACAGCCAAATAATGGTGTTTTAAATCAAGCTGAAACATACTACACACCATAATATTTGTCTTTGGCTGTGGCTCTTGACGGTGGCTTATAGAATGAGTCTTGAGACGCCACTTGCAAAACATCAAGGAAACCTGAGTCTTCTACAATGCTAATGGGTCTACAATCCTTTGCAATCCATTTTGCTATTGTGTTGGTCAAATTATCTGAGGTTGATTTTGTTAATTGCCTGCAAACATTCAGCGTGGTCTGGTGCAAACCACTTGCTGAATCTGACGGCCCAGCAAACGCATGTTTGGCGTTGACATGGTACTTCAAGCTTGAACAGCTCCGGTGAAATTGAAACTCCTTCTTACAAATCTTGCAAATAACCTTGTACTTGTTAACTGTACCATCATCATTCTTTTTATATTTGAATCCGTCAATAGGCCCACTTTGCTCACCTTGCTCCATCTCGCCTCTAGCTCCCAACCACTTTCCTGACCTGAATAATTTGTCACACTGCGCATGCGTGAAATGCGTTAAAAAAAATTGACGTAATTAACAGCAAACAACTAATTAACGTCGTTAACGCGCTATTTTTGACAGCCCTAGTTTGTATATTTGTGTGTGTCAGAGAGAGAGAGATAAAGAGAGACAGCCAGAGAGAGGGAGAGAGAGAGAGGGAGACAGAGGGAGAGAGAGACAGAGGGACAGGGAGAGAGAGACAGGGAGAGAGAGACAGAGGGACAGGGAGAGAGACAGAGGGACAGGGAGAGAGAGAGAGAGAGAGAGAGAGACAGAGGGACAGGGAGAGAGAGACAGAGAGAGAGAGAGAGAGAGAGACAGAGGGAGAGAGAGACAGAGGGAGAGAGAGACAGAGGGAGACAGAGACAGAGGGACAGGGAGAGAGAGACAGGGAGAGAGGGAGAGAGAGACAGAGGGAGAGAGAGACAGAGGGACAGAGGGACAGAGACAGAGGGAGAGAGAGACAGAGGGAGAGAGACAGAGGGAGAGAGAGACAGAGGGACAGAGAGACAGAGGGACAGAGAGACAGAGGGACAGGGAGAGAGAGACAGAGGGACAGGGAGAGAGACAGAGGGACAGGGAGAGAGGGAGAGAGAGACAGAGGGAGAGAGAGACAGAGGGAGAGAGAGACAGAGGGACAGAGGGAGAGAGAGACAGGGAGAGAGAGAGACAGAGGGAGAGAGAGACAGAGGGAGAGAGAGTCTGTTTTCAGGCCGTGGCTTCCTGCTAATCAGAGTGTTGTGGGCGAGTGCTGTAGAGGCATTGTGTCTACAAACATCTCAGATCAAACTCCAGGATCTCTAGTGGCACAGCTAGCACTGCGATGCAGTGCCTTAGACCACTGTGCCACTCGGGAGGCCAGTCTAAGTAACCATCCTACAGTTGATGATTCACTGGGGTCCAAGTAACCATTCTACTGCGTTTACACCATGAACCATCCTACAGTTGATGATTCACTGGGGTCCAAAGTAACCATTCTGCTGTTGACACCCAGAACCATCCTACAGTTGATGATTCACTGGGGTCCAAAGTAACCATTCTGCTGTTGACACCCTGAACCATCCTACAGCTGATGCGTTGCTCAGTAGACCAGAACATAACGGGCCGGACCTGCATCCATCCATCCATCCATCCTTCACTCCAAACAATGATCCTCATAAGTTTCACTGCCCCAACTCTATCTAGCCACAGTGGAACTCTGAAACTACATTTAAAAAAAAAGGGGCAATCTGGGATTTGAAAAACAACAAAAACGTCCACTCCGCCACTTGCTCAGGTAAAACAGCTGTGGGATGGGTCTGGAGAAATGTAACCACTGTTAAATCCATAGACAGAGCTATAGATGCCGACTGACCATCCGTGAGATCGACCCCCTCACTCACTCACCCCCTCACTCACTCACCCCCTCACTCACTCACCCCCTCACTCACTCACCCCCCTCACTCACTCACTCACTCACCCCCTCACTCACTCACTCACTCACCCCCTCACTCACTCACCCCCTTCACTCACTCACTCACTCAACCCCTCACTCACTCACCCACTCACCCCCTCACTCACTCACTCACTCACTCACTCCAAAACACATTGTAAAGTTCTACAACAACACCAGTCAGACTGGACCGAGGCTGTGAGTTGATTTGAAGTTACTTTACAGCGTCAGAAGGGACAGGTTGACTTTAAGACACCACCCGTGATGTCACCATGACATCACCCTCGCTATCTCACCTCCCCTGGGAGTACATGCAGTCTCTGCTGGAAGACTCGAAGCCGTCCGGGTTCATGGAAACCAGGATGTGGACGCGGCTGCTGTTCAGGAGGCGGGTCACCAGCGGGTCGCTAAGGTAACCACGGGTCAGGTGATCGATCAGCTGGAGCAGGAGAACTCGGCCCACCACCTAAACAGAGATACGATGATACAGTTACTACCACAGAGATCCCATTAACTTTACTAGAGGGCTATGTCATAAACCCTCAACGTTCCAGAAGGGGGGCGGTAAAATGGCAGCCATATTGGTCAGGGAGAAATCCCAACCTGTCCTAATTGGAATGAATTGCAATAAACGCAGAATCCCGATTTTACTTCTGCAGGAAAATAAAAAGGCATGTGATATCAGAAATTGTCTAATATGATTATTGTCAACCTAAAATATTGTCATATTATAAATACATTTTATATGGGTTTTGTATAAATTGTCTGTATAATTAACCTATGAAGTATATGTAAACAGACCATTCATGTAGATAATCTGACCTTCTATACTGTCATAAGATTCTAGTATTCTTATTCCTAATTCAATGGTTACAACAGCGTGTTAGGTAATGGTACACTTTATGCTGTCTCAGAAATGTAGTCAATGAAACCTAGACACACTGAAAGAGACATTGTCAGAACGTCTGTCTGCGGATCTACTGCAGCAGATAAATCACTAAATAAACTGCCAAATGAAGTCAGCTCTGCACTACTTTTTGAAGTGAAGACTATTGTGCTTGTGTCTGAGACCTTCCCCCACTACTGGTGAACACACATTCTGCTGTCTGAGAAATGTCGGCTCTTAAAAACCCTTGAGACCCTGCCATCCGTCCCTCCCTCCCTCCCTCCCTCCCTCCCTCCCTCCCTCCCTCCCTCCCTCCCTCCCTCCCTCCATCCGTCCCTCCCTCCATCCGTCCCTCCCTCCGTCCCTCCCTACATCTGTCCCCTCCGTCCCTCCCTCCCTCCCTCCCTCCCTCCGTCCCTCCTCCTCCGTCCCTCCATCCGTTCGTCCCTTGGATTAGATTTTAGCATGACTAATCCTTGTTGACCTTAAGACCAGCACGTACAGTAATTCCATTTAGACTGAGATTCATCAAATCTGCCCTCACAAAGGATCTGCTACTTACTAAGCAACCAGCTAAACTAATCATCGACATGGTTAATGTGGTCCTGCTTCCTGCTGCGTTATCCTACTTCCTCAGTCTGTATAACAATCACACTGCTGCTCATCGGACTCTACCATCAACCACCTGACTCAGCCATCAACCACCTGACTCAGCCATCAACCACCTGACTCAGCCATCAACCACCTGACTCTACCATCAACCACCTGACTCAGCCATCAACCACCTGACTCAGCCATCAACCACCTATCAACCACCTGACTCAGCCATCAACCACCTGACTCTACTGTCAACCACCTGACTTTTCTGTCAACCACCTATCAACCACCTGACTCTGCCGTCAACCACCCGACTTTACTGTCAACCACCCATCAACCACCTGACTCTGCCGTCAACCACCTGACTCTGCCGTCAACCAACTGACTCTACCATCAACCACCTGACTCTGCCATCAACCACCCATCAACCACCTGACTTTACTGTCAACCACCTATCAACCACCCGACTCTGCCGTCAACCACCCGACTCTGCCGTCAACCACCCGACTCTGCCGTCAACCACCTGACTCTGCCGTCAACCACCCATCAACCACCTGACTCTGCAGTCAACCACCCGACTCTGCCGTCAACCACCTGACTCTGCCGTCAACCACCCATCAACCACCTGACCCTGCCGTCAACCACACATCAACCACCTGACTCTGCCGTCAACCACACATCAACCACCTGACTCTGCCGTCAACCACACATCAACCACCTGACTCTGCCGTCAACCACACGTCAACCACCTGACTCTGCCGTCAACCACACGTCAACCACCTGACTCTGCCGTCAACCACACATCAACCACCTGACTCTGCCGTCAACCACACGTCAACCACCTGACTATGCCGTCAACCACCTGACTCTGCCGTCAACCACCTGACTCTGCCGTCAACCACCTGACTCTATCAACATCGCCTTAATTTGACTGGGTTATGCCCCCGGGCTGTGTGTGTATGTATGTATATTAGGCCACTGGGTTGTGACAAAAGGAGATTTGTCTGTAATGTATTGTGTCCCAGGACATCTCCAGGCTGGTTTGTAACACAGACAGACTTTCTAATGTATTGTGTCCCAGGACATCTCCAGGCTGGTTTGTAACACAGACAGACTTTCTAATGTATTGTGTCTCAGGACATCTCCAGGCTGGTTTGTAACACAGACAGACATTCTAATGTATTGTGTCCCAGGGCATCTCCAGGCTGGTTTGTAACACAGACAGACTTTCTAATGTATTGTGTCTCAGGACATCTCCAGGCTGGTTTGTAACACAGACAGACTTTCTAATGTATTGTGTCCCAGGACATCTCCAGGCTGGTTTGTAACACAGACAGACTTTCTAATGTATTGTGTCCCATGACATCTCCAGGCTGGTTTGTAACACAGACTTTCTAATGTATTGTGTCCCAGGACATCTCCAGGCTGGTTTGTAACACAGACAGACATTCTAATGTATTGTGTCCCAGGGCATCTCCAGGCTGGTTTGTAACATAGACAGACTTTCTAATGTATTGTGTCCCAGGACATCTCCAGGCTGGTTTGTAACACAGACAGACTTTCTAATGTATTGTGTCCCAGGACATCTCCAGGCTGGTTTGTAACACAGACAGACTTTCTAATGTATTGTGTCCCAGGACATCTCCAGGCTGGTTTGTAACATAGACAGACTTTCTAATGTATTGTGTCCCAGGACATCTCCAGGCTGGTTTGTAACACAGACAGACTTTCTAATGTATTGTGTCCCAGGACATCTCCAGGCTGGTTTGTAACACAGACAGACTTTCTAATGTATTGTGTCCCAGGACATCTCCAGGCTGGTTTGTAACACAGACAGACTTTCTAATGTATTGTGTCCCAGGACATCTCCAGGCTGGTTTGTAACATAGACAGACTTTCTAATGTATTGTGTCCCAGGACATCTCCAGGCTGGTTTGTAACACAGACAGACTTTCTAATGTATTGTGTCCCAGGACATCTCCAGGCTGGTTTGTAACACAGACAGACTTTCTAATGTATTGTGTCCCAGGACATCTCCAGGCTGGTTTGTAACATAGACAGACTTTCTAATGTATTGTGTCCCAGGACATCTCCAGGCTGGTTTGTAACACAGACAGACTTTCTAATGTATTGTGTCCCAGGACATCTCCAGGCTGGTTTGTAACATATACTTTCTAATGTATTGTGTCCCAGGACATCTCCAGGCTGGTTTGTAACACAGACAGACTTTCTAATGTATTGTGTCCCAGGACATCTCCAGGCTGGTTTGTAACACAGACAGACTTTCTAATGTATTGTGTCCCAGGGCATCTCCAGGCTGGTTTGTAACACAGACAGACTTTCTAATGTATTGTGTCCCAGGACATCTCCAGGCTGGTTTGTAACACAGACTTTCTAATGTATTGTGTCCCAGGACATCTCCAGGCTGGTTTGTAACACAGACAGACTTTCTAATGTATTGTGTCCCAGGGCATCTCCAGGCTGGTTTGTAACATAGACTTTCTAATGTATTGTGTCCCAGGACATCTCCAGGCTGGTTTGTAACACAGACAGACTTTCTAATGTATTGTGTCCCAGGACATCTCCAGGCTGGTTTGTAACACAGACTTTCTAATGTATTGTGTCCCAGGACATCTCCAGGCTGGTTTGTAACACAGACAGACTTTCTAATGTATTGTGTCCCAGGGCATCTCCAGGCTGGTTTGTAACATAGACTTTCTAATGTATTGTGTCCCAGGACATCTCCAGGCTGGTTTGTAACACAGACAGACTTTCTAATGTATTGTGTCCCAGGGCATCTCCAGGCTGGTTTGTAACACAGACAGACTTTCTAATGTATTGTGTCCCAGGACATCTCCAGGCTGGTTTGTAACACAGACAGACTTTCTAATGTATTGTGTCCCAGGGCATCTCCAGGCTGGTTTGTAACACAGACAGACTTTCTAATGTATTGTGTCTCAGGACATCTCCAGGCTGGTTTGTAACACAGACAGACATTCTAATGTATTGTGTCCCAGGGCATCTCCAGGCTGGTTTGTAACATAGACTTTCTAATGTATTGTGTCCCAGGACATCTCCAGGCTGGTTTGTAACACAGACAGACTTTCTAATGTATTGTGTCCCAGGGCATCTCCAGGCTGGTTTGTAACACAGACAGACTTTCTAATGTATTGTGTCCCAGGACATCTCCAGGCTGGTTTGTAACACAGACAGACTTTCTAATGTATTGTGTCCCAGGGCATCTCCAGGCTGGTTTGTAACACAGACAGACTTTCTAATGTATTGTGTCTCAGGACATCTCCAGGCTGGTTTGTAACACAGACAGACTTTCTAATGTATTGTGTCCCAGGGCATCTCCAGGCTGGTTTGTAACATAGACTTTCTAATGTATTGTGTCCCAGGACATCTCCAGGCTGGTTTGTAACACAGACAGACTTTCTAATGTATTGTGTCCCAGGACATCTCCAGGCTGGTTTGTAACACAGACAGACTTTCTAATGTATTGTGTCCCAGGGCATCTCCAGGCTGGTTTGTAACACAGACAGACTTTCTAATGTATTGTGTCCCAGGACATCTCCAGGCTGGTTTGTAACATAGAAAGTAGAATTTTGTAATATTAAAGCAACATAAGGATGAGGAAGGAATAATTATTTGTGTTGAGGCTCTGGTAAATGGTAATTAGGTTAAATATGTGTAATATTTATGCACCAAACAAGGAGGATCCTGGGTTTTTCCCATAAGGTTAATAAGGTCATAGGAGAAATCATTGGTGGCAATACAGTGCTGGCGGGAGACTTTAACCAGGTTCAAGACAGTATTCTTGATAGAAAAACGACTTATTCCGAAACTGTACCAAGGGACAGAGCAGCCATACACCTATTAAATGAGGGATCTGGGTCTGCTAGATACATGGAGACTTGTCAATCCTAGAGAGAAGGAATATACGTTTTATTCACATAAACATAAATCTAATTCCAGGATAGATGACTTCCTAACTTCCAAGAGTATGACTAAACCGGTGATAGATTGTAAAAAATAGGGGTTATTGCTTTGACTGACCACGCAACAGTGGAATTATGTATAGCGGTTGAGGCTAACATGGCTATGAAAAGCATTAGATGGAGGATGAATATGTCCTTATTCCAACGACGAAACATTTAATATTTCCCTTAAATGAAGACATCAAGTGTTTTTTTTTTTCAAACAAACATTGGTTCCACTGATAAATTGAGTACGGCGTGGGAGGCCTCTAAAGCTTATGTTAGAGGCACAATAATACACCAGTAGAAAGAAAAGGGAAGATAGAGAAAGAGTTGGAAAACTAGAGTCTCAAATGACAGAGTTGGAAAACTAGAGTCTCAAATGAAAGAGTTGGAAAACTAGAGTCTCAAATGAAAGAGTTGGAAAACTAGAGTCTCAAATGAAAGAGTTGGAAAACTAGAGTCTCAAATGAAAGAGTTGGAAAACTAGAGTCTCAAATGAAAGAGTTGGAAAACTAGAGTCTCAAATGAAAGAGTTGGAAAACTAGAGTCTCAAATGAAAGAGTTGGTAAACTAGAGTCTCAAATGACAGAGTTGGAAAACTAGAGTCTCAAATGAAAGAGTTGGAAAACTAGTCTCTCAAATGACAGAATTGGTAACTAGTCTCAAATGACAGAGTTGGAAAAATAGTCTCTCAAATGACAGAATTGGTAACTAGTCTCAAATGACAGAGTTGGAAAACTAGTCTCTCAAATGAAAGAGTTGGAAAACTAGTCTCTCAAATGAAAGAGTTGGAAAACTAGAGTCTCAAATGACAGAATTGAAAAACTAGAGTCTCAAATGACAGAATTGGAAAACTAGTCTCTCAAATGAAAGAGTTGGAAAACTAGAGTCTCAAATGACAGAGTTGGAAAAACTAGAGTCTCAAATGACAGAGTTGGAAAAAGAGTTATCCAAGAAAAATACTGAGTCACTGTTGAAACAAGTCTGTGATCTGAAGTTTCAATGACATGAGATCTATCACAAAAAGGCTGAATATGCAATGTTTGTGCTGAGGACAAACTTTTTTGAAAGTGGTGAGAAAAAAAAACTGGTAAATTATTGAAACAAAAATTGAAACAAAAAGATGGCAGTTTTGTAATACCAGCTATCAAAAATAGAAGTGGGGAGGTACTGACTGGTACAAAAGATATTAACAATGTGTTTTGTGACTTTATAATTCTGAATGTAACTTGAATGCTAAATTGAATGCCTTTTTTTTCCACCCAAAGATAGCGCTTCCTGGGGTGTCCCCCAGATCAAATAAAGGATTTGGATGCTCCTATACTAGAATCGGAGATAAGAACAGCCATCACCTCAATGAAGTGTGGAAAGTCACCAGGATTAGACGCTTCCCGGCTGAGTATTTACATTCTAGTCATTTAGCAGACGCTCTTATCCAGAGCGACTTACAGGAGCAATTAGGGTTAAGTGCCTTGCTCAAGGGCACCGACAGATTTTTCACCTAGTCGGCTCGGGGATTAGAACCAGCGACCTTTCGGTTACTGGCACAAGGCTCTTAACCACTAAGCTACCTGCCGCCCTGGTTGTGAAAGAGGAATGTTGACGTATTAGCTCCTATATTAAACGCGGGTGGAACTGGAGCAGCTTCCTGACACCTTTTAATAAGGCACTAATTTCATTCCTTCTCTAGAAGGAGAGAGACCCCACTGGCCCAGGGAGTTTCCGCCCCATTCAGTTTAATCAGAGCTGATTGTAAAGGTGCTCTTCATGAGGCTGGAGAAGGTTTCACCTCATATTATTCACACATACTAAACAGACTAGTAAC